>NC_079219.1:6726498-6816095 GCF_029633865.1 Lampris incognitus | reverse complement strand
CCCCCCAGTGAGTCAGTCCGGCTGAAGCATTTGGACCCCCCCACCCCAGCGTGTAAGTCCGGCTGAAGCATTTGGACAACCCCCCCCCCCCAGTGAGTCAGTCCGGCTGAAGCATTTGGACAAACCCCCCCCCCAGTGTGTCAGTCCCGCTGAAGCGGTTTGGACAACCCCCCACCCCCAACGAGTCAGTCCGGCTGAAGCGTTTTGGACAACCCCCCCCCCCCCAGTGTGTCAGTCCCGCTGAAGCGTTTGGACAACCCCCCCCCCCCAGCGAGTCAGTCCAGCTGAAGCGTTTGACATTGGTTTAAGATTCGAGCGGGCTTGTTTCCCCCCCCCTGTCCGGCGTAGCGGCGCTGAGCGGGGAAAAGGCCGGCGTGTGATCAAAAGATGGCGTAAATAAATAAATAAATGGAATGAAATGAAACTCGGGGAGGTGAACTTCAGATTCGGGGTGAGCAGGTCAGGCTGCATCGCCTAACGACGGCGGGCGACCCCGGGTGTCCCCCGGTTTGCCCCTTCACCTTCCTGCTCTCTCCAGCGGCCTCACCTTTGCCCTGGAGAGAGCTGGTGTCACCCGAGGGGAGGGGGAGAGGTGGAGGGATGAGCGCTCCCCTCACAACATAATGATAACCGCTGAGATCTGGCCACCGGCCCCCGCCGGCCCCCGGACGCTTGGCCCCGTGGCCCCCGGGTCAGCACGGTGCATTATACATCCACTCCCTCTTGAACTCTCTGACTCCGCATTTGCATATCCGGCACATCTTTACACTCCACTTGTTCCCCACTGTTCCTTTTTTGTTTCCCTGCTTTTTCTCCTCTTCCGCCTGTTCCTCATCTCCTCACTATCCTTCTGTCTCCTGCACATCCTCCCCCCCCGCCCAAACTCCGCCCCTTCTTCTTCGCGTCTTTTGCATTTAATCAGTACAGTCCTGGCAGTGTGTGTGTGGTGTGTGTGTGTGTGTGCTTACCTGTGCGTAATAATTACCATTTAGAATACTGGGAGATCTCCGAGGGAGGGAGCGCTAGTTTACCCACACTGGTGCATTGTGGGAGCTGTTTGGTTTGTGTTTAGGTGCCCTTGGTGCGGTGTGAGCCGCAGAATCCGAATTTCCTTGACTTTTGACCGCCTCTGTCCCCCGGGGGGGTGGGGTGGGAGGAGGAGGCGCGGAGGAGCGGAGGGGCACGCGCTGACTTCCATTTGCTGTTTAAGGACCCATATGGAAAATATAAATTGGTAGCAGCAGGGACAGAGCGAGCACATCGGCATTCCGGGCACCCGCCATTTGATTCATGAGGTTGGTGTTGTCTGTCTCTGCCCACTTCTGGACTGGAATATTTAAGGACGCGTCACACGAGGAAAGACGGATAGAGTTGTCCAAAGTGCTCGCCGCCTCCCTTTGTTTCCTCTGAGAAAGTCGTCTCGGAAATCTCTCTTTTTTTTTTTTTTGGATAATTGCTCTATTTTCTTTCTTTGTTGTTGTTGTTGTTGTTGTTGTTTCCAGATTGATCAAGAGCAGGATTGCCGCCCCCGCGCACGGCCGTGTTTGTGTTTTCATACGCCGTCCTCCCACATTAATTATTATCGGGCCGGCGAAGGAGTCGGAGCACTCGATGAACACCTCGGCTGGCAAAGTGTGCATCACACTTGTGCCACCCCTGCAAACAAATCAGCGTCCCTTAGTAATGCTTTGATTTGTATACAGTAGCAACACACACACACACACACACACACACACACACACACACACACATACACACACACATCTCGTCATCACACTTCTGCCCAAATGCCTCCCCACTTCCACACCAAGCCTGCAGAGAGGAAGCCCGCTTACACAATCACCAGCCAGTGGATTAAGTGTGTGTGTGTGTGTGTGTGTGTGGTGTGTGTGTGTGTGTGTGTGTGTGTGGTGTGTGTGTTGTGTGTGGTGTGTGTGTGTGTAGCTTCATGGGAGCAGCAGGCCCAATGGGGGGGACTATATTAGGATGGGGTTGTGTCCTGCTCATGGGACACGCGGGCCACTGGTGACCTTGTGGATAATAACTGTCACCAGGGGTCACATCCAGCGCTGAGACGGAGCGAGAGTGCCAGAGGGGGGGGGGGAGAGAGAGGGAGAGAGAGAGACAGGAAGAGAGGAGAGAAAGGGAGAGGGGGGGGAGAGAGGGAAAGAGGGAGAGAGAGGGAGAGAAAGGGAGAGGGGGGGAGAGAGGGAGAGAAAGTGAGAGGGGGGGGAGAGAGGGAAAGAGGGAGAGAGACAGGGACAGAGGGAGGGAGGGGGGGGAGGGAGAGAGAGAGAGAGGGAGAGAGAGAGAGAGAGGGAGAGAAAGGAGAGGGGGGGAGAGAGGGAGAGAAAGTGAGAGGGGGGAGAGAGGGAAAGAGGGAGAGAGACAGGGACAGAGGGAGGGAGGGGGGGGGGGAGGAGCCTCATCAGTTTCTCACTACCTCCATCTCCCTGCGAGTGCCCTCCCTCCCTCCCTCCCTCCCTCCCCCACTGCTCATGTCACCACTATCAGTTTAAATGCAGCATTATGCAAAGCGGAGCTTGCTTTTGGCTGCAGGGGAGCGATGGGGAGAATTGCTAGTTAACGTAGAGGAGAAAGAAAAGAAAGACGGGGTTTTGTAAGACGGAGCTGGAGTGATGGAGCCGCGGCAGGGAGAGTGTGTGTGTGTGTCTGTGTGTGTGGTGTCTGTGTGTGTGTGTGTGTGTGGGGGGGGGGGGGTATAAGAGGGTTAACAAAAGTGACAAGGAGGGTTCATTCTATCTAAGTTAGCCTTCTCGACAGGTAACTCACTTAGACGACGGCCTGAGTGAGTGAGTGAGTGGGTGAGTCAGGCCGTCGGGGGGGGGGGGGAGAGCTCCACTTTGGTGTCTGTCTCGATACGAGCCGGAGGGCAACACATGACCCCGGGGGGTCCGGATTTCTCTATATTAAAAACCCACCTGAGAGTCGCCGTAATAAAGACTTCTCTGACAGATGCAATATACCCCCGAAGAGAATTTTCTGGAAAACTTGATTTGTGGGAGGGGGGGGGGGGGGGGGGGGGGGGGAGGGGAGGGGGGAGGACTGGGACGGGGATTCAAAGTTATTTGTGAGCGGTTATTTTCTAAGATCGTAGACCCCAGGTTGCGTTAGAGGAGTGCGTTAGAGGAGTCATCCGTATCAAATCTGCTGTAAACGGATTTGTTTTTTACCCGACTCAGGAGGAAGTTATTGGAAAACACACTTTGCAGAGTCCGTTGTTTCTCTCCGGGGATCGGTTGGGAAGACTGCGGTGGTACGGGACACACACACACACACACACACCCGTCAGCCAGAACATGAACACCACCTGAGGCCTCCGCCGCCAGGGAATACCAGTGTCATGAAGGGGTGGAGTACCTGGTCTGCAACACTGTTTAGGGAGGTGGTTCATGTCAAAGTGACAGCCACAGGAATGCCAGGACCCACCCGGACAGCATCCGGATGTGGGCCACTTCAGGCACTGATGGCCCTGACAAAATGGATGTGACCCTGAAGTGGCCCACATGTATAACAGCAAATATGGTCAAATGTGCCAATCACATGTGGGCCTTTTCTGGCAAAGACACGGTGCTCTGGGCAACATGTGATCTGGATGTGACCCTGAAGTGGCCCGTGTGGTGAATGATGAATATGGCCCAAATATCACAAAACAAATATGGCCACCTTCGGCAAACACGTGGCATATGCAGCATTGCTATGGCTTGGTTCTGGCCCAGATCCGGCCAACAGGAGTGGAATCGCCCAAGTGCCGTCATTCCACGCGGTATGTGGGCCGGATGAAAGAAAGAGGAAAGTCGGGTGTGGCACGGGTCCGGGTCACAGCAGTTTGCTATCTGGGCAAGGTTTCCCGGCAGAACATTGTCCAGAGCATCACACTGCCTCCCTCCCGTAGTGCATCCCGGTGCCACCTCTTCCCCGGGTAAACCACGCACACGCACCCGGCCCTCCACACGGTGTAAAAGTGATTCATCACACCAGGCCACCTCCTTCCACTGATCCGTGGTCCAGTTCTGGTGCCCATTGTAGGCACCTGCGGCAGTGGACAGGGGTCATCCTGGGCCCTCTGACCGGTCTGCAGCTACGCAGCCCCCTACACAGCAAGCTGTGATGCATTGTGTGTTCTGACACCCGTCTATCACAGCCAGCATGAACTTGTTCAGTAATTTGAGCTACAGGAGCTCTTCCGTGGGATGGGACCAGACAGGCGAGCCTTCGCTCCCCACGCTCATCGGTGAGCCTTTGGCACCCATGACGCTGTCGCCGGTTCACCAGTTGTCCTTCCTTGGACCACGTTGGTAGATACTTGACCACTGTGTACCGGGAACGCCCCACAAGTCCTGCTGTTTCGGAGATGCTCTGACCCAGTCGTCCAGCCATCACAATTTGGCCCTTGTCAATGTCTCTCAGATCCTTACACGTGCCCATTTTTCCTGCCTCCAACACATCGACTTCAAGAACTGACTGCTCACCTGCTGCCCAATACATCCCAACCTGGACAGGTGCCACTGAAACCACATCATCCATGTTATTCTAACGTGTTGGCTGATCGGCGTATATCCTGGGAAGATAATCCACACACTGCAAAAAATGCCATGTCAAAATTGAGACAAATTTTAACATTTCATTTAAGTAAGAACCCCCCACCCCAAATAATCTGCCGCTTGTTGAAACGAGATAAAATCGCTTGTTTACCTGAATTGCATCGATTGTCATGTATTCTAACTGGTGTGAAGCATAACGGGTGTAATCAAGGAATAATTAGACCAAACCACTCCAAGACTCTCCACCAAAAGCTGTATTTCACTTGTAAAACCAGTCTCTGTTAGAGGGAACTACTGAACTGGATCACGCGTGTTCTTAAACCATGATGTGTAGTCTTAGCTAGTTGTTGAGGAGTCAGTGGTTCAGAGAAAGAAGACGAGATGCTCCTGTGGGACGTGCAGACGGACGGACGTTTGCGGAGTCATCGCGGGCACCGTTATTTCTAAGAGCGGAGTCTGATTTATGATTCGTTAATCTCAGAGATGCCGTCCGAGTCCCGCAAAGATCTGATGACGCGAGACTGCCCCCCCACCACGAAACGACCCCCCAGGTCGTTTGTACAAGCAGCTTACACAAAAGTGGTTCATTCAAGTGTACTATTCTAAAAACCAGTGGGTGTACTTCCAGTTTACTTTTTGAGCACTTGTCAGAGATATACTAAACAACATTATACTTAACTATACTCACAAGTATACTGCTAGTACATATACCTGAACTTTACTAATGTAAGTTTACTTAATAAAATAATCTTCAAGTATACTGTTTTGTTGTAAGGGTTATCACCACCTGTAGTGAGGTGTTAAGCTACTTCCTGGCGCTCCTCCGTCATTATACTACGTCACTTCCCCCTGTAACAATAAGCATCTCCTTCCATAAGCTGTGGTGAGCAGGAATATTAATAAAACCAAAGCTTAATGTCACATAGTGGTTATAACGTCCACGCTAGCTGACTTGCTAACTTGTGGCTAACGTTAAGTTAGCTCTTATGACGTCACTCATAGTAAACACACTGCCAATAGCAATCTGACTTACTACACTAGACGGAGAAACAACACAAAAACACACTGACTACAAAAACCCACAATGCACAGAGGCGAGAAGTATCTGTGGCATACCTCCTGCCGCCGGTAGGGGGCGCTAATTTAGGAAGCGGCTCCTGTGGGTCGTATCAGAGGACAAACGACCCATGTGGTGGTCTGGGTTGAGGAGTTGTTGCGACCTGTAGGTGCTGGTCCGGTGTGACGAGTATTTCCTCGTGGTTACGTGTGACCTGCTGGTACACAAAACCCCGCAGTACAACAACAACAACAACAACAACAACAACAGCAGCAGCCCAAAGAGGAAGCGGCTCGTTCAGTATGCGTGGCCACGGCGGCTTGTGTGCTTCTGGGTCTCGTTAGACTAAAGCCTGAGCGTGAGCGGATGAAATCTTCACCCCGGTCCACGTCTGTCAAAGCTTCCATTGATTAGCCCGAGGCGTGTCCCCCCCCCTCCCCCTCCCCCCCTCCCCCCCGCGGTGCCTTAAACGGTTTCTGTGTATTGCTGTTACAGAGGTTAACAATTATTTTTTTTCCTCCTGAAATGAGGGGCGCTGACCCTAATACGGGGCCACTTAACGCCCATAATAAGATGATAATTGGGACCGTGATGCTAATCTCCCCTTTCGTCCCACCTCCAGCACCGTCAGGTAACTCTCTGTAATAGATTACATTTTGCGTTAGTTACATTTGTCGGCGTGGAAACGGAGCGCATGTACACATGTGCACACGGTGCGCATGACGATTGCGGACGGGGGGGGGGGAGGGGGAGGGGGGGGTTGGTCGGTGGGCTATGACTTGAGATAATCATACTTCAAATCATCTCTTCCTTTTCCCTCCCAATATTCTCCCCTTTTTACGCCCCGCGCCTCCCTCCCCCGCGTGTGCGCTCCGCTGATGACTGTTGTAATCGTGTGTTTGTGGGCTCCATTTCCCCCGAGGGGCTTCCCCCAAATTAAAAGAAGCGATCCCACTCTTCCGTCATCCCTTTCTCCCCCCCCTCCCTTCCCCTATCACCCTCCCCTCTAAACACTCGCTCATTCGCACTCTGCACCCCCCCCCCCACACACACACACACTCACACCCACCCGTGGATGCCATGCTTACTTGAATGGAACTTGGTCTGTTTTTTTTCTTCTTCTTCTCTTTCAAGCCTGATGTCACTAATGAATAAATAAAACACACACAAGCAGTGGATTGACTTTCACGCATGGCTGCACCGCTTTGATGAGCACCCCCCCTTCATGCACACACACACACACACACACACATGCACACACACACACACACACACACCACCACCACCACCACCACGCCTGTCTAACAGACGAGCTGCTGAGGACAGCCACTCTCCACCCACCTCCTCCTTAACACTTGTTCCGTACGCAGGAAATAACCATTTTGAGACCTTACAGGGCCCGTGTTTCAGACGACGGCGTTTGAAAATAACCTCAAATGCAAATTCCAAACCTCACACCCGCCAGTTGTTTATAACTCGCCAATACTCGCGGGTGCAGTGACCAGCGCAGCGGACCATCTGTGTTAATGCTACGCAAACGTTTTGTGTTGATGCTTCAGGATGACCGGTACTCAACTCGATATGTCCTGGGACGCGTCTGGGGCCTCACAAAGGGAACGTCAGGGTTCCTATGCGAAGCTGCAGCATCTGGAGACGTGCAGAAACAGAATTTGGAAAATGGAACCCTAAAGCTTGGAAATTGTGGAAAAGTTAGGAAAATCATGGAAACGTATTGTTGGGCAGTAACAATGCACTAGACGGTCACATCACGTTTTTTTGCACGGTTTTGGACTCTAAGTCATCTCAAATATTGCAGTGTTTCTTATCGTGAAGAATACTGATCTCTAGAGGAGCACAACATGTTTGACTGTCAACATAAATAATACTGATCACCAACCAAAACCCTCACATCTAGTGAGGAGGTTTAAGATCTGGGAGAGGTGGGTTTTGAAATACAGAATATATCTGAGCTGCTGAAACAGGGCCCTGTGATGGACTGGCGGCCTGTCCAGGGTGTCCCCCCCGCCTGCCGCCCAGTGACTGCTGGGATAGGCTCCAGCATCCCCGCGACCCCGATTGGGATAAGCGGCTTGGATAATAATAATAATAATAAATGCTTTAGGGTGGAAACCATAAGCTTACTAGCAGCTAACAGAAGTAACGAACCTTTTGCATGCTCAGAATAGGCCCACATGTACCTCTCACTATATTCAGCTGTCATGAGAACGACACCTCTTATGCAAAACTCAGACAATAGTGAAACAAACTGTTTTCCTGATCTACAAACATGATGTAAACACATCCAGCGGTGGGGTGGTAGTATTTATATTGGTTGGAAGATTTCTACCACGTCACCATCCAGTAAACGCAGAGCTGAACTTCAGGACCAACAAGGACACACAGTGTTATAGACGCAAAGCACAAACCACTGTTGTGTGATTTTTGTTGTGAGCAGAACGACACAGGATCGTTGTCTTTGTGTTTGTGAGTGGAAGAAGGCCCTAGTATTGACTGCA
Source organism: Lampris incognitus (assembly GCF_029633865.1). Lineage (NCBI taxonomy): Eukaryota > Metazoa > Chordata > Actinopteri > Lampriformes > Lampridae > Lampris > Lampris incognitus. The sequence goes on along the minus strand of NC_079219.1, from coordinate 6,807,957 downwards.
CAGTGTCAACTGGGTAGCTAACGCTGCACATTATTTATATCACATCATAAACTACAGTTACATGGCCGTGTGTATTATTCACAGAGGACTGGGGAATAGTCCCAGATAGCATCCGGATGTGGGCCACTTCAGGCAGTGTTGCACCACCGATGGTCTTCTTCTGGCCCTGACAAAATGGATGTGAGCCTGAAGTGGCCCACATGTATAATAGCAAATATGGCACAAATATGCCAAATCAAATATGGGCCACCTTTGGCAAATATGTGGCACATGCAGCATTGCTATCTATGGCTTGGTTCTGGCCCAGATCTGGCAAACAGCAGCGGACCGCCCAAGTGCCATCATTCCACACGGTATGTGGGCCGGATGAAAGTGGATTTATCGAACATGCATAAAGACATTCCTATTAAATCGGTTTCCCGGAGACCGGCCTGTGTTCGGAACCGCCTGCTAATGTACTAGTCATACCACATATGACGTCAAAATGAGTATGTGTAACAAACAAAATTAGAGAATTACATTTGAAAATGTTACATGATGTATATCCAGCTAATGTATATATTTCAAGATTTTTAGAAGTGGATGACAAATGTTCTTTCTGCAAAACTGAACAAGAAGTTATAACACATTTGTTTTACAGTTGTCCGTTTTGTATTGAATTTTGGAAAGAGTTGGAGAGTTATGTGTTTAGCAAAACTTTGCATGTTATTAGTATTGACGGTAAGAATATTGTCACTTATTTTGAATATACAGATAAAATATATGTACCATTATTTTGCTAGGTACAATTCATATCCACAAAGCTGGAATACTTGAATTCAAGACCTTTATTCAAATTATTTTCGATAGATATTGAATATTACTCTGAGTCTCTGAATTTCGCAACAAACAAAAAAGGTACGTCAGTGAACCAAATTTATTTAGAAATGTTTAACTGAAGAAGTTCGTCACCGAGTTACTTCATTTCCCCCCCCCCCTCATTTATTTGTTATTTGGTCATGTACCTTTTATTCCATTCCTCTTTGTTGGAATTAAGTTTGTTTCCGTTTATACTTTCATTTCATGCACCGGAATGACGGACTGTTGTATTGTAGCGAATTCGGGGGGCAGTCCGGGAACCGCCACAACCGGGACGCGAACCCGTGTCTCCCACTCCGCAAGCGACAACGTTAACCAGTCGACTGAAGTTCATATTTTCACCAAAAAAAAGGCAACCAAAAAAAACTGCATAGTATGTGAAGTTTGTGTACGGGAGAAATACCCGGATGTACACTAGACTAGCAAGCATTTCTGAGCGTACAGCCACTTTCCCAGAATGCATTTCGCAGGTTAGCGGCAGCGACGACTGACGGGAATGTTAAAGTAAGCTAAAAGCAACTGTTATTTTCGCTAATAAGTCGGTTAATATATCACTTCATTAAGTCTTAATATGTATTTTTCAGGCGAGAACGTGACCATGTAGAGAGGCACGGCCAGTGAGCAACGCAAGGCATTGTGGTACTTCATGTGGCGGAAGATACTGTAGTAGTAGCAGTAGAGGTAGGCGTTGCGGTGGGATTTATATCTAATCCGATGCAAAACAATAGAAATAAAAACGGTAGAATGGTGGACAGCTGCTGTATTATCAGCCGTCCCAGCCAGTCGTCATGACCGGCGTGGGAAACGGAGCGGCGGTTGACCGGCGGTTGAGCGGCGGTTCAGCTGGATCTTTCCGGTTCCCGCTTGGAAGCGACACGGCTGAAGTGAGGTCACCGGGTTAAGGAACGGGGCCTTGCGTGGTGTGGGCAGAGCAAACATCCCCTTCAGCAGCACCCCCCTGACACACCTTTGTGTGTTCACGACGTTTCCACACAGGTAAGGTAAAACCAAACCACGTGTGGCTGTTATGCGCTTCCTGCTAGCTGCGTAGCATGGCGTGGGGCGGCTGCTAGCTGCGTAGCATGGCGTGGGGTGGCTGCTAGCTGCGTGGGATGGCGTGGGGTGGCTGCTAGCTGCGTGGGATGGCGTGGGGTGGCTGCTAGCTACGTAGCATGGTGTGGGGCGGCTGCTAGCTGCGTAGCATGGCGTGGGGTGGCTGCTAGCTGCGTAGCATGGTGTGGGGCGGCTGCTAGCTGCGTAGCATGGCGTGGGGCGGCTGCTAGCTACGTAGCGTGGCGTGGGGTGGCTGCTAGCTGCGTAAGATGACGTGGGGTGCCCTGTTCAACATTAATGCTAATGTTAATTTACACACTTAACAGCAAAGTTGTTTAAAATTAAATCAAATATAACACCAGCTGTTGTTTTCAGTTAAAGTCCACATGGGCCCTCTTGCGGCGTGGTGGAACATGAATATAATAGAAAAGACTTTGCTTTAATTTACACTTTCCACAACTGGAAACTTCTGGAAAGTTGCACCTCTTTTTTCCTCTTCGGCAGTTTTGGCAACGCCTTTGCAGGCGCGCTGTGCTGATTACGATACAGCGCCATCACATCGGCGACGGCGTAATGCCGCAACTGCAGTTAGAAAATGACAAATCCACCACGTGCAACGCTCATTAGAAAATGGTGTTTTTTATTAAGACCCCCGCTGAGAGGAGGAGGCGGGACGGGATTTGACGGAGGCGGCCGCCTCGTAGTTCTCTATGCAGGAAAACCCCTTGAGTAGCTTTGTTGTGGTGAGGCGTGGTTTAGCAGCATCAGTCTGTGCAGAGGGGACTCAGTTGGTTGTGGTGGTGGATATGTGGTTGTGGGGAGCAGAAGGTCTTAGCCAAACCAAGAGGCCTATGACAGGATTAAAATCATCCCTGAGTATTAGGCTGTTTTAATTCAAATCCAAATGCACTTGAGATTACATCCGTACTGTAGATTTCCAGCCCCTCCTTAACCCAAAATGTCTTCTTTCCAGCATTTCCAAGAGCGTACTCCATATCTGTGCATGTTGAATGCTAAAAACCCCTTCAAATCTGGCTTGACTACAGCTGAGGACTGAAACCTTACATTATCATAAATCGCCTCTGCTGCTACTAGCTGTGTGGCTAAAGCCAGTGGCGTGTGTTAACTAGTTCCTGCCAAATGTGCAGCACGCCAAGCAGGGCATGGGTATTTTGCCACTAATTATGCTGTAATGGTGTCATAAATTACGAACAAATCAAGGTGATGCATTCGACGGACGTTTTAATGAAAAGTGTGACTGGGTCAGCCCCAGAGGCCTGAGGGTTTTGCAGGCATTTCACCTGGCTGTGTTATCCATCACCTGATAACAGCAGGATGAGATCCATATATAGGGTGTAGCGGAGACGGGTACAACTTAGCGGTTGAAAAATAGATTTTCCTCGATACAGATCCATTTTGTCCTCGTCACTGTGTCAGGTTCGGTCGTGGAATTTTCAGCGGGCGAGTGTTTCCAGGTTTACGCCTTATGCTTTTGAACAATCGATCTGCCCCTTTTCAGCTGTGCTGCATCACATATCGATAACTCTAGACCTACACAGGACGCCTACACGGGCCTTTATTTTGCTCTTTCTAAGATAATCAGATGAAGAGGCCTGCTTTTTGTGTGTGTTGTTTTTTCTTTTCTGAATGTTGTTTCTTGCCCTGAGATCTCTGAGAAAGTGGCCATCCATCCCCGGCATAGCCAGTTAGATCGAAGAGTTTTGGGACTCATTGATGTGTCATTTGTCCCCAGTGCACAGGACCCACTGCGGTTCTTGCCGTGGCTGCCAGACAAATGGCGGAGAATCATTAGCGAGGCTGATTTGATTTACGTCCTGTGTAGACGGGGCCACCCAAATGATCTGCCTCGCCGTGGCCGTCATCAATCACCGGCAACCAGAGGGCACTGCAAGCATGCATGGGGAAGAGTGTGGGGTGGCACAGCAGTGCACCCACAGGGCTGTGTGTGTGTGTGTGTGTGTGTGTGCGTGTATGTGTGATAAATCTGGATGTATGCGTGTGTCTGTTGTGAGCATATGTGTGTAATTACACTACGGTGGAATGGAAATACTGTAAATGTGTTTGTGTATGGTAACTCTGGATGTGTGTGTCTGTTGTGAGCACGTGTGTGTGCATGCTGAGACTGTATCCGTACTAATCCAGAGAAGTTCGAAAAAGCCGTTCTCGCAGTGGAAATGGGGGGAACATTTTCCACCCACATGAGCATTTTCTGGTCATTTTTGAAAAGTTTGCCGTCTGCATTGGAACATCGAAAAATTAGCAAAACGCCGAGGGTCCGGGTAGCGTAGCGGTCTATTCCGTTGCCTACCGTCACAGGAATCTTGAGTTCGAACCCCCGTGTTACCTCCGGCTTGCTCGGACTATTGGCCGTGTCTGTGGGAGGGAAGCCGGATGTGGGTATGTGTCCTGGTCGCTGCACTAGCGCCTCCTCTGGTCGGTCGGGCGCCTGTCCAGGAGAAGAGGGGGAACTGGGGGGATGGCGTGATCCTCCCATGCACTACGTCCCCCTGGTGAAACTCCTCGCTGTCAGGTGAAAAGAGAGGGCTGGTGACTCCACATGTATGGGAGGAGGCATGTGGTAGTCTGCAGCCCTCCCCGGATCAGCAGAGGGGGTGGAGCAGAGACCGGGACGGCTCGGAAGAGTGGGGTAATTGGCCAAGTACAACAGGGGAGAAAAAGGGGGAAAAAAGAAAAATGCCGAGGGCTCGTCTGTTGAGCATGTGCAGGCCATTTGAGCCGACAGCTTTGCCCCGAGATCACAAAACAGTCAAAAGCATCATTTTTTTGACGTCCACACTGGAACATTACACCAGCACTTTCAAACGTGTCCACTTTGATTTTGAAACGCTCTGTTTCCGGTGGTCTTAAAACACCTACTACTACTACTACTACTACTTTCGGCTGCTCCCGTTAGGGGGCGCCACAGCGGATCATCCGTTTCCATCTCTTCCTGTCCTCTACATCTTCTGTCACACCAGCCACCTGCATGTCCTCCCTCACCACATCCATAAACCCCCTCTTTGGCCTTCCTCTTCTCCTCTTCCCTGGCAGCTCCATATTCAGCATCCTTCTCCCAATATACCCAGCATCTCTCCTCCACACATGTCCAAACCATCTCCATCTTGTCTCTCTTGCTTTGTCTCCAAACCGTCCAACCTGAGCTGTCCCTCTAATATACTCGTTCCTAATCCTGTCCTTCTTCATCACTCCCAGTGAAAATCTTATCATCTTCACCTCTGCCACCTCCAGCTCCACCTCCTGTCTTTTGTGCCACTGTCTCCAAACCATATAACATAGCTGGTCTCACAACCATCTTGTAAACCTTCCCTTTAACGCTTGCTGGTACCCTTCTGCCGTGCATTCTTAGTGCCGGTCCCAAGCCCGGATAAATGGGGAAGGTTGCGTCAGGAAGGGCATCCGGCGTAAAATCTTTGCCAAATCAAATATGCGGTGGCCTTAAAACACCGACTTAGCATAAATGGAAGGCCAAAACAGAGAAGAAAAAGATGCATATTCAACCAAATTCAGCCATGTTAGTGTGGACTAAGACTACACTGTGGTGGAAAGTACGGTGTATTTTGTAAGTGTGTGTGTGTGTGTGTGTGTGTGTGTGTGGTGGGAGTGGGAGAGAGGGTATACTGAATATGTGATTGTTTTTTCTGTCAGAGAGCATCTGCGCTGCCAGGGTTGAGGCAGGGGTGTAGCACAAAATCCTGGGCCCTATACATGAGCAGTCTCTGTGGGGCCCGTTCCTCTTTTGTCTCTCACGCGTCACTTTTTTGGGTTCTAGCATACTGCATATTATTTACCATCACAGTACACTAATCTATTTTAACCTAACATAACCTGACTTAACGATATTGCACCGATTGAAAAAATGTACAGCATCACTTCAAACTCTGATGCATCTTGGGTACTGATGCTGACACCCGTGATGTTTATTCCACAGTAAATGCCCACTGACGGGACCTTCTTGTTTGCACAGTCATTGATTAGATCTTTAAAGTCCAGTTGTTTTGCTGATCAGCTCTCAGCTGAGAGTAGTTCCAGGCTGTCCAGCCTCTCCGGGGACATCGCTGATCTGAGGTAGTTTTTAACTAGTTTTAACTTGCTGAAAGCCCGTTCAGTCACTGGCAACAGGACTAGATGAGCTGCATTGAGAGATGCTCGTGAGGGGTTGACTAAACCATTTTGCACCTTTTGTAAGGGGTGAGAGGGGCCTCAGAGAGCCTTTACTATTTTCTGTAAGTCCCTCAACCGATGTATTGAGCCCATTCTAACTGAAGTTATGACACTAATTAGTTAGAAATAAAAATTTGCAAACCAAAACAAATGTTTAATTCCAAGCTTCCCAAGGCCCCTCCCCCCTTCTGGGCGCTGGTAGGTCTCCCCCCCCCCCCACTATGATGCTGGTGGGTTGAGGGTTTGGGTCCCACTGCAGCCATACATGCTGCTAAAAAACGCCATCATTGAGCTTGTAAAGTTCTTTGGATAAGTGTCTATCTCATGTGGACTTCGGTGTGTGTGCATGTCAGTGAATTCAAGATGAGAACATGTACTCAATCACATCCATATGAGGTACATGTACTATATCACATCCATATGAGATACATGTACTATATCACATCCTTGTGAGATACATGTGCTATATCACATCCATATGAGATACATGTGCTATATCACATCCTTATGAGATACATGTACTATATCACATCCATATTAGGTACATGTGCTATATCACATCCATATTAGGTACATGTGCTATATCACATCCATATTAGGTACATGTGCTATATCACATCCTTATGAGATACATGTGCTATATCACATCCATATGAGATACATGTACTATATCACATCCATATTAGGTACATGTGCTATATCACATCCTTATGAGATACATGTGCTATATCACATCCATATGAGATACATGTACTATATCACATCCATATGAGGTACATGTACTATATCACATCCATATGAGATACATGTACTATATCACATCCATATTAGGTACATGTGCTATATCACATCCATATTAGGTACATGTGCTATATCACATCCATATTAGGTACATGTGCTATATCACATCCTTATGAGATACATGTGCTATATCACATCCATATGAGATACATGTACTATATCACATCCATATTAGGTACATGTGCTATATCACATCCTTATGAGATACATGTGCTATATCACATCCATATGAGATACATGTACTATATCACATCCATATTAGGTACATGTGCTATATCACATCCATATTAGGTACATGTGCTATATCACATCCATATCAGATACATGTACTATATCACATCCATATTAGGTACATGTGCTATATCACATCCATATGAGATACATGTACTATATCACATCCATATGAAATACATGTGCTATATCACATCCATATGAGATATGTGCTATATCACATCCATATGAGATTCGTGTGCTATATCACATCCATATGAGATACATGTACTATATCACATCCATATGAGATACATGTGCTATATCACATCCATATGAGATACGTGTGCTATATCACATCCATATGAGATACATGCACTGTATCACATCCATATGAGATACATGTGCTATATCACATCCATATGAGATACGTACTGTATCACATCCATATGAGATACATGTGCTACATCACATCCATATGAGATACATATACTGTATCACATCAATATGAGATACATGTACTATATCACATCCTTATGAGATACATGTGCTATATCACATCCATATGAGATACATGTACTATATCACATCCATATGAGATACATGTACTATATCACATCCATATGAGATACATGTGCTATATCACATCCAAATGAGATACAGGCTGACAAAGTATACCATGAGCATTTAGTTTTGCCAGATTAAAAAAAAACATTTTATAACATAGTTTGTGGTACAAAATGATCAAAGTTATTAGATATGTAGTCAATATAGGTGCCTGGGTAGCATGGCGGTCTATTCCGTTGCCTACCAACACGGGGATCCTTGGTTCGAATCCCCGTGTTGCCTCCGGCTTGGTCGGGCGTCCCTACAGACACAATTGGCCATGTCTGCGGGTGGGAAGCCGGATGTGGGTATGTGTCCTGGTCGCTGCACTAGCGCCTCCTCTGGGGCGCCTGTTCGGGGGGGAGGGGGAACTGGGGGGAATAGCGTGATCCTCCCATGTGCTACTCCCCCCCCGTGCCCCCCCCCCATCGAAACTCCTCACTGTCAAGTGAAAAGAAGTGGCTGGCGACTCCCCATGTATCAGAGGAGGCGTGGGGTAGTCTACAGCCCTCCCTTGATCGGCAGAGGGGGGGAAGCAACGACCGGGACGGCTCGGAAGAGTGGGGTAATTTGTCGGGTACAACTGGGGAGGGAAAGATATGTAGTCAATATCCCTTCACTGATTTTATGATCTGGTTTATTATGTGAAGTCCTCTCAAGTCCTTAAGCTCCTGCTTGCACCCCAAATATACTATATGTAGTTATAATTATATAACTGGATATTGCATAATGAGAATCCCGGGTTTGGATCAGCTCCAAGAAGTGCAAGGACCCCTCTGCATATAAAACAGATGTTTAAGTTGACGTAAAATTATTTTAACGATAGCAAATTGCAAACTGATGATTCCCCGAGTGTGGGTTCGGGTGTTTGTGCAGTGGGCTCGGTCGACTGCCAACTCAACACCATTTAAAATTCTGCCCTGTTAGAAAAATTATACCCTCGCCTGATCTGAAAATGTCTCGCCAGAGGCCAGAGAACTAGTGAAATTACTACCCCCCCCTCATGGGGCCTTGAGATCACAGTTAAATTTAGTTCAGTTGCTTGGGATTAATCAAGACACTCCAGGACCCGGATCCAAGTCAGGGCCCCCTTGAAGATACTCCCCTTTAACGCTGCAGTGTGTGTGTGTGTGTGTGTGTTTGTGTGTGGATGTGTACTTCTGTGAGGCAAACCGAGAGGGCAGGGAGCCGATGACAAATTTGTGCGTTTCCGTTCGAGGTGCTCGTGATTAACGGCCAACTTCAGCGTCCCCGTGAGTGTGTCGGCAGCTTGGCAGGATTCCACGGCGCCTTGTTCACTTAGAGAGATAGCTGGCACCCGTTCCAGTCGGGGGCAGTGGCGGCGGCGGTTGCACGCAGTTCACATGCCGTCGCCCCGTTGCGTCAGCAACAATCCCTCGAAGCCAGCAGCGACGAAAAACGAATCAACGCTTCGTTAATCGAATCCAGACCACCTCCCATCGTTACCGCCCCCGTGGTAAACGACCATGATGGGGTATTATTGGAACATGCATGCGCTAATATCTCCCTGTGATATGCTAATGAAACACTAATCCTTTATAGTGTGTCTCTATTTGTCCTTTTATAGTGAGTTTTATAAATCCAGTGCTGTGGTTCTGCTGGACCCAAGCTACAGGAATACCAGATTACATGTGTCGTGTCAAACCCTGAATTCACGAGTCCACTACAGGCCCGTGTTGTTTGTTGCTAATACGGTGGGATAAATACTAAACGTTCTGCAGTAACGCCACGGTGGCGCAGTGGTTAGCGCAGTTGCCTCACAGCAAGGGGGTCCTGGGTTCGAGCCCCGGGGTAGTCCAGCCTTGGGGGTCGTCCCGGGTCGTCCTCTGTGTGGAGTTTGCATGTTCTCCCCATGTCTGCGTGGGTTTCCTCCGGGGGCTCTGGTTTCCTCCCACAGTCCAAAGACATGGAGGTCAGGTGACTCGACCGTGCTAAATTGTCCCTAGGTGTGACTCTGTGTGTGTCAAGTCAGTTTTATTCGTGTAGGCCAACATCACAAATGACAAATTAGCCTCAGTGGGCTTTACAGCAACACAACGTCCTGTCCTTGGACCCGCACCTTGGATAAGGAACAACTCCCCAAAAACCCTTTAACAGGGAGAAAAAGCGGGGAGAAACCTCAGGGAGAGCCACAGAGGAGGATCTCTCTCCCAAGACGCACAACGTGCAATGGATGTTGTGTTTACACAATGCAGCACTGAAAGAGGATAACACAATTATAACTGAATTATAAAATCCATGAAGACTATGATGCGCAGGATGCCAAGCAGTGTCCAGACGCCAAAGCCCAGGACCTGAGCCACGCGACCACCGTCACCACGTAAAAAAAGAAAGAAAAGCTCGGTTACATCGGTGACCCCGACGTCTGTCTGCTGGATGTTTCCTGAGCCAGCTCTTGGTGAACATGACTAATGCGGTTTCTCTCAAGCTGCCGGAGTTCGGGGAGTCGGGTTGGTTCGCCCAGACAGAAGCGCAGTTCGCGGGAAATCACCGCGGACGCCGCAAAACACTTGTTATGTGGTGTCGGCAGTTCAACAGCAACCAGAGGGGTGAGCCTCCTCAGAACTCCTCCTCCGCAGCAGGGTAGATAGGAGACTCGAGGCTCACCTGTTGAGAACTCCTGAACTTTCTGGCGCTGAGCGAGCCAGCCGGCTCTTCTGTCTACACGGCCTCGGTGACAGTAAGCCGTGTGTGTGTAAGTCGGTGGCCCTGTGTGTCTCCCCGCCTGCTGCCCAGTGACTGCTGGGATAGGCTGCAGCATCCCTGCGACCCTGAGAGCAGGATGAGTGGTTCCTAATGGATGGAGGGAAGTTCTCCAGGACTAGCCTACATACAGATAGAAGTTTATATCAGCAACATGAAACATCCCATGTTCCAGAGGGTAATTATAGTGTGTACGAGCACATGTGTGTGTATGTGTATGTGTTATGTGTTGGGGGGGGGGTAAATTAGCTGGTTGTATAAGCAATTATTGGGGCACACTATGTACCTAAGCACTCTAATAGGTATGTAGAGAAGGCATTATTCAATTAGAGTGGCGGTTGGCTGTGGCGCGGGGCGGCGGGCCGGTGACAGCGCCGGTGTCTTCTCCTTATGAAACAACCTATTTAAGCTAAATCAACTCCCACTTAAGAGCTGCGGTAATAAGCGTGCGGCGACACCCGCCGGCCCGCGGGGGCCCATCCGTCATGCTGTAATACGAAATCAGTATGAGTGATAACACCTCGGCCTGCTACAGCGCCTTAGCTGCTGCGGGAAGCTAGCACGCACACACACACACACACACACGATGACATACACACTTAACACATACACTCATATGCTTATTGCTAGCAGCAGCAATACCGCTGGATGGCACTGCTGATTTCCCTCTCCCAACCATCCCCACTCCTTCCCCCCAAAATGCATATCCACAGAGAGAGAGAGAGAGAGAGAGAGAGAGAGAGAGAGAGAGAGAGTCTGCATAGAAGAGGTATGGCTGAACATGGGTGTGCCATGGGGGATGTGAGTATGTTTGTGTGCATGTGTGCATGCATGCTTATTGGTCTGAGTCTGTTTTTTGTCTATGTGTACTTGTACATGTTTGTGTACTATATGTATGTTTGTTTGTGCATGCTGATGCATGCTGGATGTGCATGTGCTATCCATCCATCCATTATCCAAACAGCTTATCCTACTCAGGGTTGCAGGGATGCTGGAGCCTATCCCAGCAGTCATTGGGCGGCAGGTTGGGAGACACCCTGGACAGGCCGCCAGGCCAACACACAGAGTGCCCCCCCCCCACCACACACACTTGCTGATGTTGCTCAATAATCAGCCAACAATAAAGGAAAGATTTTTTTTTGATAGAAAGCAGGTCATAAACTATCTCGCAGCACCAAATTCAAACACCATCAACATAATCTTTACCCGCTCAACTCTGTACAGCAGGACTCACCGAGCACTTGAAAACAAAACCCATCCTTCGTTCCTTTCTTTTTTTGTGTGTGTGGATGTTTTCCCCCTTTTTCTCCCCAATTGTATCCGGCCAATTACCCCACTCTTCCGGGCCGTTCCGGTCTCTGCTCCACCCCCTCTGCTGATCCGGGGAGGGCTGCAGACTACCACATGCCTCCTCCCGTACATGTGGAGTCACCAGCCCTCTCTTTTCACCTGACAGTGAGGAGTTTCACCAGGGGGACGTAGTGCATGGGAGGATCACGCTATTCCCCCCAGTTCCCCCTCTTCTCCTGGACAGGTGCCCCAACCGACCAGAGGAGGCGCTAGTGCAGCGACACACACCCACATCCAGCTTCTCACTGTCAGGTGAAAAGAAGCGGCTGGCGACTCCACATGTGGTAGGAGGAGGCGTCTGGTAGTGTTCAGCCCTCCACAGATCAGCAGAGGGGGTGGAGCAGAGACCGGGACGGCTTGAAGGAGTGGGGTGATTGGCCGGATACAATTGGGGAGAAAAATTCTACAATAGTAAATTGGCCCGTGGGACCAACAGAGTTGTACATCTGAAAAAGGAGTTTTCAAAAGGTTTTGAAGTTATGTCACATCTGTAAATAGTGACAATATACTGCTGCTGATATATACAGTATATATATATGTATATATATATACACACACACACACACACACACACACAGTAAATCTGTCACATGCTGCAGACTAATCAGTTGCACCATGGTATTAGCTGAGAACTCATTACGGCGCGTTCGGTCCCTTTCCCAGAACACAGGCCCTCGCTCAGATGAAACCCGCTCAACAAAATCTTCCATAACAAACACAAACAAACAGGCAAAATGATGTCAAGTATTTCCACAGCTGAATTATGGATAGATGAATGAACAGATGAAAACAAAAACAAAACATCCACCGAGTGATGAAAAACACTTCATAATGGGAATGTGTGGAATGTTTGAGAAGCTGGGGGTTCCACCAGCCGCCTCCCCTCTTTTCATATTTTGTTTGTTTTTCTCCCTCGGTCATTCCGTTCATTCTGCACATCTCTCTCTCTCTCTCTCTCTCTCTCTCTCTCTCTCTCTCTCTCTCTCTCTCTCTCTCTCTCTTCTCTCTCTCTCTCTCTCTCTCTCTCTCTCTCTCTCTCTCTCTCTCTCTCTCTCTCTCTCTCACTCTACCTCCTCCCTCTCTCTTTCTCTTTCTCAGTGGCTCATCAGTGTGGTTGTTCTTCGATAATGACTCCCACTGTGGCAGCAGGGCCCCTTTAAGGTTGAGGTTGCTCCCCACCCACCCCACCCTCCACCTCCACCCCCCCCACAGCCCTTCTCCAGCATCCCCTCTCTCTCCCTCCCTCCTCCCTCTCCACCATTCTCCATGCATTATTCATGGAACCACAATCAAATGAGGGAACAACGGTTGGTAGCGGCAGACATGGTGCATGGCTCTTCCTCCCCAAAAGTCCCCCGAGGTGCCCCAGTCTGGTACCCGCCATTGCCCACCCCCCCTAAACCCCAAACCAACCCTCCACCCCACCTCCTCCCTTCCACTCACCCCGACCAGCCCTGTGACAGACATTTTGATTGAGGGGTGGTAGGGTGTGTGCGTGTGTGTGTGTGTGTGTGTGTGTGTTAGTGGACAGAGCAACTCCACCCGTATTACTTCCCTGGGGTTGTTGGCAGTCCTTCTGCGCCAGCCAGGTCAACAGTGACCTCCGCTGCCCTTTTGTGGTCCCCGTCGCTTCCTCTTCCTCTCCACAGGGCTGCTCCATAAATGTCTGGCACCTTTTTGTGGGGGTGGGATGGGGGACTTTTTTTAGATGTGAAGCACCTCATGAACCTGGCTTCCAACTTACTCACTCATGAACTGTCAATCAGTCTCACGGTTAGAAGTACCATCTGCACCCCATCACTTTTCTCTCCATCTCGTTCTATCACTTGGTATTGCCCATGCAGTTTCATTCAAGGGTAGGTTTTCACAGAAACATCCCTGACAGAGCTGCAAGTGTGACGTGCTCCGTCACCTTTATTTTACTCAAACAAGTCAGTATTTTGATAAACGCTTGGAAGTGTTAAAAGCCCCTTTCCCACCGCCCTGGTGCCGGTGCCTAATCTTGAACCGGTTCCACGCTTTTCCACCGAAAAAGACTGGTGCTGGTGCCAAAAAACTGGCACAGGCATGGTACCACAAAATTGCTGGACCAGAAGTGGGAACCTGACGTCAGTGGCTATGGGAGGGGCTACCGCAAGAAATTCGCCGCCCCTTAACCCTTGGCGCATGTCTGTTGATGTTGAGTTTCGCAGTAAAAATAAGAAATTCACCGCCGTTTTGAGGAAACGTGAGTGAAAGCTTCAGTAGAACAACGGAGTAAATCACGAATCCCTCATTTCCACTACATCACATTCAGTTCTGTTCTCAAACCTGTCGAAATGCGGGCCGGTTCTCAAAAGGCACCAAGGGAGAACTGGTTCAGCACCGGCATCGGCACCAGCACCGCTCTGGTGGAAAAGAGGCTTTTGATGTGCTATCTTGATTTTCTGGGTTGTTGCTTAGCTAAAAACGGGATTCAGATGAGATAAGCTTAGCTCTGTTGAGTCGGTGCAAAAGCGTCTATTTTGCAATGTTAATGTTAAGTGTCCAGTCAGGATATGATGTAGTAACTCATGTGTAATGTTAGTTACTCAGTTGAAAAGGTGCAGTTGATACTTGGCCTTCCAAATATAAATGGAAGACAATGATCCTGCGTCGTTCTGCTCACAACAGTTGCACTTTGCATGTTTGACACTCCTTCTTCCGGCGTGTTCCCTGTTTTTCAGGGGTCGCCATAGCAGATTTTATAGTTTCCATCAGCGCCCTGTGAGGGCGCAGCGCCGATGGCGGTCGTGGTTGACCCGGGCCTTGACTGATCTGGTATGGTCTTGTCAATCCGCATACTGATTTGGCAAAATTTTACGTCGGATGCCCTGCCTGACACAACACTAACCCTATGGATGGGGCACAGGTACAGCGCTGGACGCCACCCCAGTATTCATGGACTTGTGCCCATGCCTGTCGCCATGTTTGATACTATGGCTTCATTTAGCCTGGTACAAGTGACCCAATTCCATTTTTTTGCTCACATGTGACACAGATCCAATGTGTATTATGACCATGTAACCAGGGAGAAAGCATGTGGAACTGGATATTTTCAGGTCTAATGTTGATCACATTCGTCGGTGGAAATATGTCAAGATAGGAATTTGATATCGGCCAACGCAACTCTCACTTAACCACACAGATCAGATTTTTCAGATCATTATGAATCACACATCATCCAAAATGCAACACTCTGAAAGTCTTGCATTTTGAATGGCTTGGCGTGCAAGAATGGTTGTTTACTTCTGCATTGATGACGGGTTGTTCCAAGTGTAAACTAAAGAGTAATGGGTCTCTTAAAAGTAAATGTAAACAGGGGATAAAAAAATGATAGACAAAAAAGTCCGAACTGGACATCAAGACCTGCAATGTGTCTTTTGGGATGGGATCATCTTGACGGTTTTCCAGGCAGGCCCGTACACAAAAATGGCTGGGCCCCTGAAAAGGTCTCGTCAATTGCCCCCCCCCCCCAAAAATCTGCTTTACTCATATCGATGGATGCGCATGCTCTTCCTTTACAATGAAAACTGAGAGTGACTTACTCAGTAACGGGGGCCATAAGCACACACACACACACACACACACACACACACACACACACACCATAATAGAACTCTTTGACACACTTAAACACACCAAAGTCAACAAAGATCTGCTACACTTACACCACCCATTTCTTCGCAGAAAATACAATTTCTTACCTTCATCTTTGCCTCTTATGCCCCTTTTCCACTACATGGTACCGGCTTGACTCGACCCGACTCGCTCTTTTTCGTTTTCCGTGACTGGAAATTACCGGCATTTTGGTAACTTACCACTTTTTTCTGGTACCACCTTTGTCGAGGTTCCAAAAAAACTGGAGCGGGTACCAAAATCAACGCAGACCTCTGATTGGTCAGAAAAACGCATCACTGTGTCATTTTGCATCCCTGCGTCCTTTTGCATCCCTGCGTCCTTTTGCATCCCTGCGTCATCAGTGCACACATGGGATTTTTCTGCAGCCTGTTGTTTTGCTGCCTGTAGCCTCTTCTGGACAAAGGTTTTCTTCTTGCTGTGGCAAACGGCCACATACCAAGGATCAAGTACAGTATCCCCTCGATGTCCGCCATTGTTCTTGTTTGTTCTTACAATGGTCGCATTGAAGATGACATCACAGCAGTTTAACCAGTCGTCGCTATGACAACCGGCTACACTGATGAGGTACTGTTACGGTAATGGAAAACGACACAGAAGCGAGTCGAGTTGAGTCGGTACCATGTAGTGGAAAAGGGGCATTATACAGCCATCTTCCTTGTCTTATTGGATGTAAAGTCCTTTATATTGTTTTTAAATTCCATCCGTTCAGCCAGTTCACACTCAGTGGAAAGTACTGCCATTATCATTGCTTACATTTAGGATGAACATGATTATTGCTGGCCTCCATGCCCCAGAAAGCTTTCCCCTTATCCCCCTTATGGGCGGCCCTGTTTCTAGGATAGCTAGCCGGTCAGTCACATCGGTGTTGAAATCTCGCGGTCAAAGTTTTAATGATATCGTGATTTACTTTTACCATCTTTGCAAAACCCTCTTTCTTCATAAACACACCAAACAGACATGGATGAGCCGCTTCTCTCGCCCCTGTGCCCTCCATGAACTGCGCTATAGCAACAGGCAATCATCTGTTGGCAAAGGCCTCGACGCCACCACGGCTCCTGCAACTTGGGCCCAGTTTGATGCATTATTCATGGGTCTCTAGTGCTTATACATTATCATCTCTCACCTGGCAACTGTTTCAGCGCCGGAGGGATGAAACGCAGCAAGGGAAGGAGGGATGAGGATGGATTCTCCCGTGTCAGTAAACGAGACGTTCACGCGGGCAGTTAACCAACGTGGGAGACGAGGAGAGTTTCACACTATGACACGCTCCTCCTGTAATATTGTCATAAGCACAGGAGGAGGTTGATGGAGGCGACTGTGTTTCCACTCGCAGACAATGCCGACCCACTGATTACTGGGCAAGATTAAAGGACAGAGAGAGAGAGAGGGAGGGGGAGAGAGAGAGCACGAGAGGAAGAGGAAAGTTTCTGGAACGCCAAATAGTTTCTGAATGGAGAGAAAATTAGACCAGAGACAGTAATCCGATTTGTTTGGCATTTACAAACCTTGAAGATGGCATGATAAAATATTCAGCAATAGTCTTTTTTATTTGTAAATGAGAATTATTGTGCTTGTTAATCCCTTTATCCCTAACTGTTCAACCAGCTAAGGAACTGTGAGGGAGTGGTCTAGTCCTCATTAATATTTATAAGCTGACCTCTGAGTGAGCAATGGTTGGTGGTAATGGTGGGTGGGGTTTAATATTTTTGATGAGGAGAGATGAATAGAAAAACTGTATTCTACCTTGAATATTTTCCCCCCCAGTAGAACGAGCCTGTACAGGGCTTCTGGGTAGCGTAGCGGTCTATTCCGTTGCCTACCGACACCGGGATCGGTGGTTCAACTCCCCGTGTTACCTCCGGCTTGGTTGGGCATCCCTACAGACACAATTGGCTGTGTCTGCGGGTGGGAAGCCTCCTCTGGTCGGTCGGGGTGCCTGTTCGGGGGGAGGGGGAACTGGGGGGGAATAGCGTGATCCTCCCATGTGCTACGTCCCCCTGGTGAAACTCCTCACTGTCAGGTGAAAAGAAGCGGCTGGCGACTCCCCATGTATGGGAGGAGGCATGTGGTAGTCTGCAGCCCTCCCCGGATTGGCAGAGGGGGTGGAGCAGCGACGGCATGGGTCAGAAGAGTGGGGTAATTGGCCAAGTACAATTGGTTTCAGCTAGAGGTGTAAGAAAATATCCATACACTGGAGTATTGGGATATTATCTTTTGTGATACTGTATTGATTCTCAAAATCACTATATCGATTTGTAATTGTTTACATGTATAGGTTCGTGACAAACGTGTTGTGTTGTATGTAACCCCACGACCACCAGATAAGTGTTGTAATCTATCTTCAGCCATCTGACCCTTCCACTGCAACCCAACAATGTAAAAGGAGACAGGAAGTAGCGTAAGTCAAATGTCTGACAAACTAGCTTTATCGATCCACCAAGCCTACCGCCAGTCTTCTGCCCACTTCCTTTTCTGACTGCTTACTAGAAATTACATCCTGGTTTTCATACCACTTACCCAAATTAATAGTGATAAAGCTGAGGTCCTCCTGGTAGGCACTAAATCTACTTTGGCTAAACCTGATAGTTTTCCTCTGACTATTGACAGTCCTATAGTTCCTCCATCGCCTCAGGTTAAGAGTCAGGGTGTCCTCCTGGACAGCACATTATCTTTTGCAGCTCACATCAACAATGTGACTCGGTCTGCATACTTCCATCTACGCCATGTTAACCGTCTTGCCCATCACTTACACCTAACAGCACCGCCATACTCACTCACACCCTGGTCCATCCCGTACTGACTACTGCAGGTCTGTCCTCTTTGATCTTCCCCTCAAGTGTCTTCATCAACTTCAGTTGGTCCAGAATCCAGCTGCCCGTATCAGTACCAGAACTCCTTCCATAGATCACATCACTCCTCTTCTTCAGCAACTCCATGGCTCCCTATTAAATACCGCATTGACGCCAAGATCCTGCTCCTCACCTTTAAGGCCTTAATAACCCAGCTCCTTCATATCTTTCTGAACTCCTTCATATCCACACACCCTCCCCGCACTCTCAGAGCCTCTTCTGCTCTCCAACTCACTACACCATCGGTCCGCTGGACTACCATGGGGTCTAGAGCCTTCAGTCCTTCTGCCCCCCGCCTATGGACCTCTCTCCCACAAGACCTTCACAACACTGACTCTCTTTCAACCTTCACATCCCATCTCAAAACGCACCTTTTCAGACCGGCATATTCAGTCTGATCCACGCTTCACTGAGTTGTGTGCAGATGATGATTTTATATTTATCTGTTGTGTTAACTTCTTATTGTCCACCCTGCTGTGTTGAGCTTATGCTGTCTGATACAGTGCTGCTGGTTTTCTGCTGGTGTTCTGTAAGGTGTCCTTGAGTGCTCTGAAAGGTGCCCACAAATAAAATGTATTATTATTATTATTGTTGTTATTATAATTATTATAAGCACAAAGAACACAGGCCTATGAAATTGCAATATATCACCTTTCTTACAGTATGGCAGTATATCGCGATGTATTGACTCGTAACCCCTGTATCGTGCTACGCATCGTATCACCAGATTCCGGCTGACACAGCCTAGGATGGCTATGAGGTCATAGTTTGTTGGAAGCGTTGCCTCACAGATGTGTCTCTGCCTCTGCTTTCCTTCTGTGTGATTCAGAAAAAAAGAAAAGCCACAGACAGTCTGCTCTCTTCTGGGCCGGCCCATAAATATGCTATTATGGATCCCTCGTTATCGTCATTATTGAAGCCGGAGGGGGTGGTGCCCACGTCTATCACCGCCCCGTAATGTGGGTCAAATGGATCTGACCTGTGCGGGACACAGGTGGTCCCCGGAACAGACTTGATGGGTCCATTTATTTAGCCGGCCTGGCGCCGGAGAAAGACCAGTTAGTCAATTGCGCGTAGGAGAAGCTCGCACGGATGCCAACGGGCTGAAACCCCCCTCCCCCCCACACCTCCCCCCTTTCTCTGTTTCACCCCGTAGCCCCGGCTTTGTTCTTTCCTAATGGCTCAATTAAACAGGTTAATTCAGAATGGGTACCCTCTGCAAATCAGCGATTATCACCTAGCCAGCAATGACACGAACCACCAACACACACAAACACACACACACGCACACACACACAGACACTCTGCTGCCACTCTCACCATCACTCCCCCATCCACCAGCCCACACATTTATTATTCATCGCAATCAAATAACTGAGGTGGCAGGAGAAAGTTGTATTCCTCTCTCTCTTGCTCTCTCTCTCTCTCTTGCTCTCTCTCTCTCTCTTGCTCTCTCTCTCTCTCTCTCTCTCTCTCTCTCTCTCTCTCTCTCTCTCTCTGGCTCTCCAGCCTCTCTGGCTCTTTCTCTCTGGCTCTCTCTGTCTTGGTCTCTCCATCCTCTCTCTGTCTCGCTCTCTGTCCCTGTCTCTCTCTTGGTCTCTCCAGCCTCTCTCTGCATTTCAGCTCACTTTCTGTCTCCCTACTTTCAACCCATGCTCTCCTTCCCTCCTCCTCCTCCTCCTCCTCCTCCTCCTCCACCTCCTCTCGTCACCTCTCCTCTCCCAGGGAAGAATTGCTTTTATTGCAGCAAACAGTCAGCGGAGCCCTCGGCCCCAGCCAGCCGCCGATGCAGGCAGTCAGTCGAAGCAGGCAGCCGGGCGGCCCTCCCCGTCAAGAAAATGAGCAATTCTCTCATTGTAATAATGCGCCTCTGTCATCTCCCCATTATCGGCATGATAAAAGATGAAATATTCAGAGAGGCTGGCCTCCTAACCTGATCTGGGCGCGATATTGGGCCTGTGGAAAATGAGTTTTATCAGCTTTAATATACTCCTTGGCAGACTGACCCTTGAAATTAAACATTATTACAGAGCGGATATTTAAAAAACCGGGGCCACAAATTACATCAAAATGAAAATATTAAGGAACATTACGAATATATCAAGTGGTGCTTCGCTCCCTTTCTCCTCACACACACACACACACACACACACACACACACACACACACAGAGTCTGGATTCTCTCATCCCGACACCTCCTTTCTCATCCAGGTTCGTCTGCCCAGCCACAATCAACCCCCCCCCCCCGCATCAGGACCACCATCATCATCATCATCATCACCACCGCCGCCATCATCAATGAGCATTGTAGTGGATGAGGTGGGCGACGCTGTAGGAGTCACCAGTTTGTCACGGTGAGTGTGTGTGTGTGTGTGTGTGTGTGTGTGTGTGTGTGTGTGTGTGTGTGTGTGTGTGTGTGTGTGTGTGTGTGTGTGTGTGTGTGTGTGTGTGTGTGTGTGTGTGTGTGTGTGTGTGTGTGTGCGTGCATGCATCAGCTTCCTCTGCATAAACTAATTAGGCCCCTCAAGTTCTCATCACATGCAGTACAGACAGGGAAACAGACCGTATTCATCAAAACACATGTAAGTGTGTCTGAGACGTAACGCAGAGGCGTGCGGTGTGTTTACAGGGGAGCACCGGATGTGTGTGTGTGTGTGTGTTTCTGAACTGAGTGTAACTTTTAGTCCGGTCTTTGCCAGGTGAGAACACCTTTCCATCCCCTCCTGCAGAAAACCTGCCGGCGGTGGGGAGATAATTGAGACTAGCGGGCAGTTATTTTTCTAATCACTTGATAAATGTACACAACCCTCTCCAAATGCACTGCCCCCTCAACACAACAACACAAAAAAGTGTCTGGACTGTGATGCGGTTGTATGTGGTGTGTGGTGATTTGTCACTTTGTGATGGGGGGATATGAGAAATGCAATAAAGGGTGGAGGAGAGATGTGATTTGAATAGATTTCACAGGAAGAGGGTCCTTGGGGGGGGGAGTGGGATGAGTAAGCAGCGTCCCCAAGGGACCGAATTAAAACTTTACTTTTGGTCTCACGCACGCACGCACACACACACACACACACACACACACACACACACACACACACGCCGTGCTGTTGCTTATCGCCTGCATTTGTGTTTACACTGTATATTTTTCTGTGTGTGTATGTGTGCGAGTCTCATTTCTGTTAGCGTGTGTGTGTCTGCAAATGTGTTGGTGTGTGTGTCTGTTTCCACTTCTTTATGTGTGTCCCGTACAAATGGAGCTCCGCACCAATCCATCCGCCACTCCGTAACCCCCCCCCCCCCAAGGGTGTGTGTGTGTGTGTGTGTGTGTGTGCTGTACCCAGGCTGAGATGAGTATTCACAGCAGTGCTCTCCCTTAACCCAGCGCAAGGGAGGGCTTTGCATATTCAGGCAGGCCGTGTGTGTGTGTGTGTGTGTGTGTGTGTGTGTGTGTGTGTGTGTGTGTGTTCATATTTGTGTTTGTATGTCCATGTGTGTGTGTGTGTGTGTGTGTTTGCATGTGGGCATGCATGCACCGGCAACTGGTCTCTTCCAACCTCCCGCAAAATGAACAAGGAGGCCGCTGGATTCCACGCCAACCCGTTCTCACTCCGGCGGCGTGGCCGAAGTCACGCGGCAGACCGACACCCTGGCTGGCCAGCCGGCCGGCCGGCACTCCGCCACGTGTGTGTCGTGTAAACGCTAGATACGTTTTGCTCGGGGCCCCGGGATCTCATTTAGCAGGGTTAGCGTGTCCGGAGCGGCGGCGGCCGGGGCCATAGGAAGTGTCGCCTCGGACGCGGCGCCAAATGGCCCTCGTCCCCGCGTGGTCTCCAGCCCGCCCGGTGACACACGGCTGAGTGCCGTGTGTTAATGACGTGCTGGGGGAGGGGCTTGGCGATCTGAGCAGCAAAGGAGGGGAAAAGACAAAATGGAGGGAAAGGCGGAGGGGATGGAAACTGCCAGTGTCGGCTGCCGGAAGGAGAACAAACAGCTGAGGGAGAATGGCTTGCTTTACCCCCCCCGCCCACCACTTGATTCATTATGCTGATATACACAGTATTTGCTTCCTGAGCGAGCTCCCCCGCACCCCCGCCCTCCTCGAACGCACACGCTGGCGAATGTCGACACACACACACACACACACACACACTATTGTGCACATCCATGCAGCCTCACACACACACACACACATACAAATGTACTCATGTCGCTACCCACGCTCCCCTTTTTATTCTCTCACTCAAACGTAAACACACACACACACACCAAGGTGGTGGTGGTGGTGCCATAAATATAGCAAAGGACGGAGCCTCGCAGCCGAGCAAGGTCAGCGGCGGCCCAGGATGACAGTGCCGTGGGCGCTGCACCGAGCTCTTGTTAGAAATGCACACAGATAGCTCATTAGCAAGGGCCCATGAGGCCCCCCCCACCCCCCACCCCCCAACATACACACACATGCACACAAACATCCACAAAAATTGATCCATTTACTATTTAATTGCTACGTTTTTGCTGCACCGTGGAACGCGAGCCGCTACTGACGCGGGCCGGGTTTGTGTTTTCTCACCAGCCGCAGCCTCGTCCTGGCAGGGATGTGTGTTTGTGTTTTGTTGATGCCAGATGTTTAACGTGCACCTGCAGGACCGTGGAGGAGGGCGGCGTGTACCTGCAAGAGCGCCTGTGTGTGTTAATCTGGATAGCTACACAGAAAGGTGTTAGATTCTTGTGTTTGCACTTTGGGTATATGTTGCTGCCCCTGTGTGTGATTGTGTGATTCCCCCTCCCCCGACCAACACGCAGACGCACACACACACATGCACGCAGACACAAACACACACACATGCTCGCAGACACAAACATATGCACGCGGACATACACACATGCACGCGGACATACACACATGCACACATATGCACGCAGACACAAACACACACACGGACACACACACATGCACACACACATGCACGCAGATGCACACTCACACACACACACACACACACACACATGCAGCACCGCCACCACCCAGTGCTGCTGCAGCAGCATTAAGAGCAGTGTGTATCGCAAACTCGGCCCGATGTGGTGGGCTGAGCATTTCTCCATATGCAAAGGTGTCATGTTCAGATAGGAGGGATGGTACAGTCATGGAGGGTACTACACACACACACACACACACACACACACACACACACACACACATGCATGCCCTCTGCAAAAGAAGGCCTCTGCTTTATGACAGGTGGCGAAGAGACAGCCAGGCAGAGTGATCTGGAGATAGAGGGACATGTAAAGACTGAGGAGACAAACAGACAGAGAGAGAGAGAGAGCTACACTTCCTCACCACATGAAAAATATAAACATGTTTTAAGCACATTTTAAACAATTCCAACTAATAACAAAAGGTTTTCTAAACCTACCAGATGAAGAAAAGCTACCAGTCCTACTAGGGGGAGACCCAAAGAGCTGTAAGTTAGCAGCAGTCTATGTTGCTGCCTGCCATAAAGTGAGGGACAGTGAGTGTAAGTTAGCAGCAGTCTATGTTACTGCCTGCCATAAAGTGAGGCACAGTGGGTGTAAGTTAGCTGCAGTCTATGTTGCTGCCTGCCATAAAGTGAGGGACAGTGAGTGTAAGTTAGCAGCAGTCTATGTTGCTGCCTGCCATAAAGTGAGGCACAGTGAGTGTAAGTTAGCAGCAGTCTGTGTTGCTGCCTGCCATAAAGTGAGGCACAGTGAGTGTAAGTTAGCAGCAGTCCTTGTTGCTGCCTGCCATAAAGTGAGGCACAGTGAGTGTAAGTTAGCAGCAGTCCTTGTTGCTGCCTGCCATAAAGTGAGGGACAGTGAGTGTAAGTTAGCAGCAGTCTGTGTTGCTGCCTGCCATAAAGTGAGGCACAGTGAGTGTAAGTTAGCAGCAGTCTGTGTTGCTGCCTGCCATAAAGTGAGGCACAGTGAGTGTAAGTTAGCAGCAGTCCTTGTTGCTGCCTGCCATAAAGTGAGGGACAGTGAGTGACAGTCACCTGACACACGTTGTTGCTGCCATATTTGATTACAGTATGTTTGTTTGTTTTGTACTATGTTTCTTTGCAGTACGGTTTCTTTGCTGTACTTTGTTTTTTGCAGTACTATGTTTCTTTACTATGTTTCTTTACTGTACTATGTTTCTTTGCAGTACTATGTTTCTTTTCTGTACTATGTTTTTTGCAGTACTATGTTTCTTTACTATGTTTCTTTACTGTACTATGTTTTTTGCAGTACTATGTTTCTTTTCTGTACTATGTTTCTTTGCTGTACTGTTTCTTTACTGTTCTATGTTTCTTTGCAGTACGTTTTCTTTGCTGTACTATGTTTTTTGCAGTACTATGTTTCTTTACTCTACTGTGTTTCTTTACTGTACTATGTTTCTTTGCTGTACTATGTTTCTTTGCGGTACTGTTTCTTTACTGCACTATGTTTCTTTGCTGTACTATGTTTCTTTACTGTACTATGTTTCTTTGCAGTACTTTTTTTCTTTACTGTACTATGTTTCTTTGCAGTACGGTTTCTTTGCTGTACTATGTTTCTTTACTGTACTATGTTTCTTTGCAGAATGGTTTCTTTGCTGTACTATGTTTCTTTGCAGTACTGTTTCTTTGCTGTACTGTTTCTTTGCTGTACTTTGTTTCTTTACTGTACTATGTTTCTTTGCAGTACTATGTTTCTTTGCTATACTATATTTCTTTACTGTACTGTTTCTTTACTGTACTGTTACTTTACAGTACTATGTTTCTTTACTTTACTATGTTTCTTTACTGTACTATATTTCTTTGCTGTACCGTTTCTTTACTGTACTGTTACTTTACTGTTCCATGTTTCTTTACTTTACTATGTTTCTTTGCTGTACTATGTTTCTTTGCAGTACTATGTTTCTTTACTGTACTGTTTCTTTGCTGTACTTTGTTTCTTTACTGTACTATGTTTCTTTGCAGTACTATGTTTCTTTGCTGTACTATATTTCTTTACTGTACTGTTTCTTTACTGTACTGTTACTTTACAGTACTATGTTTCTTTGCTGTACTATGTTTCTTTGCTGTACTGTTTCTTTACTGTACTGTCACATTACTGTTCTATGTTTCTTTACTTTACTATGTTTCTTTGCTGTACTATGTTTCTTTGCAGTACTATGTTTCTTTACTGTACTATGTTTCTTTGCTATACTGTTTCTTTACTGTACTGTTACTTTACTGTACTATGTTTCTTTGCTGTTCTATATTTCTGTACTGTACTGTGTTTCTTTATTGTACTATGTTTCTTTGCTATACTGTTTCTTTACTGTACTGTTACTTTACTGTACTATGTTTCTTAGCTGTTCTATATTTCTGTACTGTACTGTGTTTCTTTACTGTACTATGTTTCTTTGCTATACTGTTTCTTTACTGTACTGTTACTTTACTGTACTATGTTTCTTTACTTTACTATTTTTCTTTACTGTTCTATGTTTCTTTGCTGTACTATGTTTCTTTACTGTACTATGTTTCTTTGCTGTACGGTTTCTTTGCTGTACTTTGTTTCTTTACTGTACTATGTTTCTTTGCAGTGTGGCTTTGCTGTACCAGGTTTCTTTAATGTACTGTTTCTTTGCAGTACTATGTTTCTTTACTGTACTATGTTTCTTTGCTGTACGATGTTTCTTTACTGTACTATGTTTCTTTGCTGTACGGTTTCTTTGCTGTACTATGTTTCTTTACTGTACTATCTTTCTTTGCTGTAGTGTTTCTTAACTGTACTATGTTTCTTTGCTGTACTATGTTTCTTTACTGTACTATGTTTCTTTACTGTACTATGTTTCTTTGATGTACTATGTTTCTTTACTGTACTGTGTTTCTTTACTGTACTATGTTTCTTTGCTGTCGTGTTTTTGTTTTCAGTAATGTTTTCCAATTAATGTTTGTCTTTTTTTGGTACAGTGTGAATACAGTGCAGTGTGTAAACCTGGTCCAGGGTGAATACAGTGCAGTGTGTAAACCTGGTCCAGAGTGAATACAGTGCAGTGTGTAAACCTGGTCCAGAGTGAATACAGTGCAGTGTGTAAACCTGGTCCAGAGTGAATACAGTGCAGTGTGTAAACCTGGTACAGGGTGAATACAGTGCAGTGTGTAAACCTGGTACAGGGTGAATACAGTGCAGTGTGTAAACCTGGTCCAGAGTGAATACAGTGCAGTGTGTAAACCTGGTCCAGAGTGAATACAGTGCAGTATGTAAACCTGGTCCAGAGTGAATACAGTGCAGTGTGTAAACCTGGTACAGAGTGAATACAGTGCAGTGTGTAAACCTGGTACAGGGTGAATACAGTGCAGTGTGTAAACCTGGTCCAGGGTGAATACAGTGCAGTGTGTAAACCTGGTCCAGGGTGAATACAGTGCAGTGTGTAAACCTGGTCCAGAGTGAATACAGTGCAGTGTGTAAACCTGGTCCAGAGTGAATACAGTGCAGTGTGTAAACCTGGTCCAGAGTGAATACAGTGCAGTGTGTAAACCTGGTCCAGGGTGAATACAGTGCAGTGTGTAAACCTGGTCCAGAGTGAATACAGTGCAGTGTGTAAACCTGGTACAGGGTGAATACAATGCAGTGTGTAAACCTGGTACAGGGTGAATACAGTGCAGTGTGTAAACCTGGTCCAGAGTGAATACAGTGCAGTGTGTAAACCTGGTCCAGAGTGAATACAGTGCAGTGTGTAAACCTGGTCCAGAGTGAATACAGTGCAGTGTGTAAACCTGGTACAGGGTGAATACAGTGCAGTGTGTAAACCTGGTACAGGGTGAATACAGTGCAGTGTGTAAACCTGGTCCAGAGTGAATACAGTGCAGTGTGTAAACCTGGTCCAGAGTGAATACAGTGCAGTATGTAAACCTGGTCCAGAGTGAATACAGTGCAGTGTGTAAACCTGGTACAGAGTGAATACAGTGCAGTGTGTAAACCTGGTACAGGGTGAATACAGTGCAGTGTGTAAACCTGGTCCAGGGTGAATACAGTGCAGTGTGTAAACCTGGTCCAGGGTGAATACAGTGCAGTGTGTAAACCTGGTCCAGAGTGAATACAGTGCAGTGTGTAAACCTGGTCCAGAGTGAATACAGTGCAGTGTGTAAACCTGGTCCAGAGTGAATACAGTGCAGTGTGTAAACCTGGTCCAGAAGGAATACAGTGCAGTGTGTAAACCTGGTCCAGGGTGAATACAGTGCAGTGTGTAAACCTGGTACAGGGTGAATACAGTGCAGTGTGTAAACCTGGTACAGGGTGAATACAGTGCAGTGTGTAAACCTGGTCCAGAAGGAATACAGTGCAGTGTGTAAACCTGGTACAGGGTGAATACAGTGCAGTGTGTAAACCTGGTCCAGAGTGAATACAGTGCAGTATGTAAACCTGGTCCAGAGTGAATACAGTGCAGTGTGTAAACCTGGTCCAGAGTGAATACAGTGCAGTGTGTAAACCTGGTCCAGAGTGAATACAGTGCAGTGTCTAAACCTGGTACAGAGTGAACACAGTGCAGTGTGTAAACCTGGTACAGGGTGAATACAGTGCAGTGTGTAAACCTGGTCCAGGGTGAATACAGTGCAGTGTGTAAACCTGGTACAGAGTGAATACAGTGCAGTGTGTAAACCTGGTCCAGGGTGAATACAGTGCAGTGTGTGAACCTGGTCCAGAGTGAATACAGTGCAGTGTGTAAACCTGGTACAGGGTGAATACAGTGCAGTGTGTAAACCTGGTACAGGGTGAATACAGTGCAGTGTGTAAACCTGGTACAGGGTGAATACAGTGCAGTGTGTAAACCTGGTACAGGGTGAATACAGTGCAGTGTGTAAACCTGGTACAGGGTGAATACAGTGCAGTGTGTAAACCTGGTCCAGAGTGAATACAGTGCAGTGTGTAAACCTGGTACAGGGTGAATACAGTGCAGTGTGTAAACCTGGTACAGGGTGAATACAGTGCAGTGTGTAAACCTGGTCCAGGGTGAATACAGTGCAGTGTGTAAACCTGGTACAGGGTGAATACAGTGCAGTGTGTAAACCTGGTCCAGAGTGAATACAGTGCAGTGTGTAAACCTGGTCCAGAGTGAATACAGTGCAGTGTGTAAACCTGGTACAGGGTGAATACAGTGCAGTGTGTAAACCTGGTACAGGGTGAATACAGTGCAGTGTGTAAACCTGGTACAGAGTGAATACAGTGCAGTGTGTAAACCTGGTCCAGAGTGAATACAGTGCAGTGTGTAAACCTGGTCCAGAGTGAATACAGTGCAGTGTGTAAACCTGGTCCAGAGTGAATACAGTGCAGTGTGTAAACCTGGTCCAGAGTGAATACAGTGCAGTGTGTAAACCTGGTCCAGAGTGAATACAGTGCAGTGTGTAAACCTGGTCCAGAAGGAATACAGTGCAGTGTGTAAACCTGGTACAGGGTGAATACAGTGCAGTGTGTAAACCTGGTCCAGAGTGAATACAGTGCAGTGTGTAAACCTGGTACAGGGTGAATACAGTGCAGTGTGTAAACCTGGTCCAGAGTGAATACAGTGCAGTGTGTAAACCTGGTCCAGAGTGAATACAGTGCAGTGTGTAAACCTGGTCCAGAGTGAATACAGTGCAGTGTGTAAACCTGGTCCAGAAGGAATACAGTGCAGTGTGTAAACCTGGTACAGGGTGAATACAGTGCAGTGTGTAAACCTGGTACAGGGTGAATACAGTGCAGTGTGTAAACCTGGTACAGAGTGAATACAGTGCAGTGTGTAAACCTGGTCCAGAGTGAATACAGTGCAGTGTGTAAACCTGGTCCAGGGTGAATACAGTGCAGTGTTTAAACCTGGTCCAGAGTGAATACAGTGCAGTGTGTAAACCTGGTCCAGAAGGAATACAGTGTAGTGTGTAAACCTGGTACAGGGTGAATACAGTGCAGTGTGTAAACCTGGTACAGGGTGAATACAGTGCAGTGTGTAAACCTGGTCCAGAGTGAATACAGTGCAGTGTGTAAACCTGGTCCAGAGTGAATACAGTGCAGTGTGTAAACCTGGTCCAGAGTGAATACAGTGCAGTGTGTAAACCTGGTCCAGGGTGAATACAGTGCAGTGTGTAAACCTGGTACAGGGTGAATACAGTGCAGTGTGTAAACCTGGTACAGAGTGAATACAGTGCAGTATGTAAACCTGGTACAGGGTGAATACAGTGCAGTGTGTAAACCTGGTCCAGAGTGAATACAGTGCAGTGTGTAAACCTGGTCCAGAAGGAATACAGTGCAGTGTGTAAACCTGGTACAGGGTGAATACAGTGCAGTGTGTAAACCTGGTCCAGAGTGAATACAGTGCAGTGTGTAAACCTGGTACAGGGTGAATACAGTGCAGTGTGACATTGCATATATTCTGAATTTGCAGTAAAAGTTTGCGTTTGTGAGAGTGTGCGCACACGTGCAGGGGAGTGTGTGTTTACACATGTTCTTAAGTGTTAGCGTGTTTGTATGTGTGCGTGTTTGTATGTGTGCGTGTGTGTGTGCGTGTTTGTGTGTGTGTGCGTGTGTGTCTGTGTGTGTATTTGCACATAGCAGAGGTACTTGGCTCATGTTCCGGACACGCCTGACAGAATCTGTGAGTGGTGCCCACCCCACCCACTCCACCCACACACACCCCTCCACGCCAGTTTCAGACACATGCTGGGGCACACACACAACTAGTTTTCTCAACTCTCCCCCTTTTTTCTATTTCATTTTCTTCTTCTCTCCTTTTCTCTGAGCTAATACATGAGTTTCTTTCTCTCGGAGACCTCAGAGCCGTGTTTCACTTCTACTTTTTCTATTACATGATGAGTAATTGCATTCTACCTCTCTCTCTCTCTCTCTCTCTCTCTCTCTCTCTCTCTCTCTCTCTCTCTCTCTCTCTCTCTCTCTCTCTCTCTCTCTCTTTCTCACACACACACACACACACACACACACACACACACACACACACACACACACACACACACACACACACACACACACTCATCATCTGATGCAGCTTCAGCTGTAGGCAGATAGTGGGCATGTTGGGGCACACCACAGGGTACTCGGCTGTCCTCTTCACCTCTCTCTCTCTCTCCATCTCTCTCTGTCTGTCTGTCTGTCTCTCTGGCTGTCTGTCTGTCTCTCTGGCTGTCTCTCTCTCTCTCTCTGTCTGTCTCTCTGGCTGTCTCTCTCTGGCTGTCTCTCTCTGGCTGTCTCTCTCTCTCTCTCCATCTGTCTGTCTGTCTGTCTGTCTGTCTGTCTGTCTGTCTGTCTGTCTGTCTTGCTGGCTGTCTCTCTCTGGCTGTCTGGCTGTCTCTCTCTCTCCATCTCTCTCTCTGTCTGTCTGTCTGTCTGTCTGTCTGTCTGTCTGTCTGTCTTGCTGTCTGTCTGTCTTGCTGTCTGTCTCTCTCTGGCTGTCTCTCTCTCTCCATCTCTCTCTCTGTCTGTCTCTCTGTCTGTCTCTCTGGCTGTCTCTCTCTGGCTGTCTCGTTTGCCCTCGTCTCTGCTGCCTGTATGATATAGATAAATGCATTGGATACTGATTGCAGCCCTCCTTCTCCTCCAACCCTCCCCACACACACACACACACATGCGCGTGTGCGTGCGTGCACATACACACATAATCATACACACCCTTCTTCAGCCCCCACCCCCCTGCCCCCTCTGCCTCCTGCCCGGACCAGGGGGTGGGGTGGTGGGGTGGTGGGGCGGTGTCAGTCTGGCAGGCCTCGGGGCCCGTCAGGTGACCACTGGGCTGTGACGGGCAGCAGCTCTGCGCCCCCGTCCCTGCAGTCTGGCGCCCGCTGGGGTCTCGTCCGGGGGCCCAGCCTGCCAAAGTGACCTCATCCCAACTAGAAGAAATGAAAAAACAAAACAACACACATTCAACCCCCAGTCCACAGTTTTTACTTCACAAAGTACACAATTCCAAGTAAAATCGACAAGCTTTGCGTTTGTCCGGGTTTTACATTTTCGCTGAAGAGATTGCAGGGAAGCTCTCGGATGCTGTAACGGTGGCGTCCCCTGTCTTCCCGACACGAGAGGACACGTCCTGTCCTATGTACACATGTACGTACAGCGTATGTACGTTCTCATGTTGCTGTAGCCGCTGCGCCATTAGCATATTTTTCAAGTTTCATTCCAAAATATGACATTTGTCCTACTGAAGCAGAAATGAGACCGGCTTTCAGACCTCCAACATGCAGACCGGCTTTCAGACCCCCAGAATACAGACCGGCTTTCAGACCTCCAACATGCAGACCGGCTTTCAGACCCCCAGAATACAGACCAGCTTTCAGACCCCCAACATACAGACCGGCTTTCAGACCCCCCGAATACAGACCGGCTTTCAGACCTCCAACATGCAGACCGGCTTTCAGACCCCCAACATACAGACCGGCTTTCAGACCCCCTGAATACAGACCGGCTTTCAGACCTCCAACATGCAGACCGGCTTTCAGACCCCCAGAATACAGACCGGCTTTCAGACCTCCAACATACAGACCGACTTTCAGACCCCCAGAATACAGACCGGCTTTCAGACCCCAGAATACAGACCAGCTTTCAGACCCCAGAATACAGACCAGCTTTCAGACCCCAGAATACAGACCAGCTTTCAGACCCCCACAATACAGACCGGCTTTCAGACCCCTGAATACAGACCAGCTTTCAGACTCCCAGAATACAGACCAGCTTTCAGACCCCAGAATACAGACCAGCTTTCAGACCCCAGAATACAGACCGGCTTTCAGACCCCCAGAATACAGACCAGCTTTCAGACCTCCAACATACAGACCGGTTTGTTTTCGTCGCCCTCCATCCTGCCCACCAACCCATCCCCCTGCAGCGTTATTTTAGGAGGTGTCGTTCCGTGTCTGAGCGTTTCCTGTGTGCGACTCGTCATCCGGCAGGAGCAGCAGTCACGTGGTGGTGGTGGTGGTGGTGGTGGGTGGGGGGGGGGGCGTCTCGTTCCAGCACAGCACTTTAAACATGCATTAGACGGGAGGCCCCGCCCACGTTTTACCGCCGCCGCGGCCTGTTCAAAGCAGCATTTACCTTCTCCTGCAGTGGAGGAGGTGAGTAATTATCAGCGGTCCGGAGGGGGTCGGGGGAGGGGGTCCGGGGAGGGGGTCCGGAGAGGATCCAGGTGTGTCTCACAAACATGTTCCCCGCCACACTTCCCCAGTGGCCACAGCACGCCGCCGCCATGCCTCTCTCGTGGCCCTGTGTGGAGCCGAGGCTGCCGCGGCGAACCTCCCCCCATCCCTGAGAGGGTGGTGCAGCGAGGTGACACCGTAAGGGAGGAGGGCTCCGAGTGTGTGTGTGTGTGTGTGTGTGTGAGTGTGTGTGTGTCTAGTTTTACATTTCTATGTGAGTTTTTGGTGTGTGTGTGTGTGTGTGTGTGTGTGTGTGTGCATAGTGTTTATCTCAGGTACTTGCGAAATGTTTGAACATTTTCCCCTATCTGTTGTGTGTGTGTGTGTCTAGTTTTACATTTCTATGTGAGTTTTTGGTGTGTGTGTGTGTGTGTGTGTGTGTGTGTGTGTGTGTGCGCACTATATTTCTGCATTCTTTGTGCATTTGTGATGGGGCCATTAGTTTGTGTTGTTGTGCACACGTGTTCACAGGAGTACTTGCGATGTAGTGTGTAGTGTGGTATACTGCCGCACACACACAGACACACACACACAGACACACACACAGAGAGAGACACGCGGTGCCCCGCCCTACCTTGGCTCCGCGGAGATGTGCCGGGGTCAGGGAATATGGGGAGGGGAACACTGGGAGGCCGCACTCCACAACTTGAAAGGAATTCTAATGAGGAGCGCAGTCGCAGTGCCTATTCCCACGACAACGGGCCCCAAACAAATAGCTGCATTTGAAGTCCCCTCGTTTTATGACTTTGAAAATTGTGTTTGTGTGTGTGTGTGTGTGTGTGTTTGTGTGTGTGTTGTGTATGAGTGTGTGTGAATGTGTTTTGAGCCTGAGCTTGCAGTTGTTTTTGTTTTGGGGGGAAATTGTGTGTGTACACATATGCATGCACATATGCACGTGTGTGTGTGTGTGTGTGTGTGTGTGTGTGTGTGTGTGAGCGTGGTTGTGTGCATGCATGAAACTCTGGAAGTGTGTTTTCTATGAAATTGGCATGGGAGCTGATTGACTTTAATGTCGACACTAGAGGATGTAATTATTGTCTGCTGTTACCAGAGACCGACGTTTCTACTTCCAGTCATCACATGTGTGTATGTGTGTCCCTCATATGTGTGTCCCATACACACTGCATGTCCCATACACACTGCATGTCCCGTACACACTGCATTTCCCGTACACACTGCATGTCCCATACACACTGCATGTCCCATACACACTGCATGTCCCATACACACTGCATGTCCCATACACACTGCATGTCCCATACACACTGCATGTCCCATAGACCCCGTTTACACTTGGTTTTAAATTGTGTTTTTTTGCGATCGAATCACAGGAGGGCAGTGCTAAATACAAGTGTAAACCACCACCAAAACGTTTTGTGTGTTACTCAAACCACTTGCCAAGGTGGTCTCGGATGCATTTGACCACATATCCTTTGTAGTGTAAACACTAATGTGTCCTGATGCGTCCCCGACAAGGACATAACAGTACATCTTCTTCTTCTTCTTCTTTTTCTTCTTCTTCTTCGGAGTAACGACATCTGGTCACAAGTGGTCAGCAGGACGCATTTGGAGATGCATGATAGACACGGGTGTAAATGGCGATGTGTCTCGCTGTCCACTTGTGATCCCATCGCCCAGAACGCATTTTAAAACCAAGTGTAAACAGGGTCATATACACTCAAAGCTCAGCGTTTTCGATTTTTATTTTTCAAAACCATCCAACATGCCGAATTTCGCCACAAGAGGGCACTGTGACATAACCTCACACGAACAGGAACAACCTTTGGATCCGCGGAAACATAAAAAATCCGGGTGAAAACCAGTTTAAACCGATCCGCTCCTTTTAAAAAATCTGGGTATTTTTTGGTGAAAATCGGTAAAAACCGAAAAGGCTGAGCCTTGCGTACACAACATGTCTGCACAGGAGGGGATTAAGAGCCCCGAGAGTCTCGCAACAGACGACAGCGTCTGTTTCACCTTCAACATTTAGATGGGTTTTGACAGCGCGGGAGTGGTGCAAGAACCGTTTTCAGCTTTTACTACGTGTAGTCGAACTAGATCCACCCAGTTTAAACATTACATCGTACACATATCACACCTGCTCCCAAAAACAAGATGGACGCTAACGTGTCTCCGCTGTGCTGTAATTGCGAGTCTGAGAGTCGCGGTTTCTGCTCGTGTGACGCTGCGGAGCTGCTGGTGTGGTGTTGTGGATGACCCGGGTGTTAGTTTTGGTGTTCCAGGAGGGTTAGATCCTGTGTGCCGCCTCCTCGGTCTTGCAGGTGGTCGTGTCATAGATATCAAACACAACGGGCTGCTCAGTGTGTTGCGTTTTGCCGCCAGCAGGAATGTTTTGCTCTTTTGGATCAAGGACGTCGCTCCGACAAGGAAGTGGTGGCACAGTCCGGAGTGTGTTCCCAAAGACTACATGTCGTGTGTGCTTCGCTCCTCACCGGGCGCCTTCTGTAAAGTCTGGGACCCTGACGCACGACATACTGGACCTACGCTGTCCTCTTCCATGTCACAAGGGTTTCCTAAACCGGCCTAGCCCGTCCCTGTACCCGCTCTATTGCAAAACCAGGTTTCCTGTAGTCCCGCTGTGGGTTTACATGTTTATTTATTCGATGTAGGGGTGAGGAGGGTCAGGGATGGAGATAATAACCACCGTTTATATTGACTTACTCATTTTGTCGTGTCGTGTCTGAGCCTGTTGTGTTTTGTGTTGTCAGCGGAAACGTATTAAAGATGTTCTAACAAAACAAAACGAAAATCTTTCGATGCAGATCTCGTTTCTGCAGCACACAAACCGGCAGTAACGGCTTAGAGTTAAAGGGCCATTTCACTGATTTCACTGGTCATGGCACAACTCTCGGTCGTGTTCCCTTTAATTCAGCGAGAGAGTTTGTTCAATACTGGAAAAGATGATTTTTGGCAAAAACAGTTTGGCATATCTGGCACACACACAAAAAAAAAAATCCTAAATGTTACCGTGGAATAAAACCCGGACTCAGAGTTCACTCGTCTCTCAAAATACCGTAAAACTAAAACCCGCAGTGGCGACATCGGCAGAGCCGGGGGCTCACTTCTGATCGGCCCGTGGGGGTGAAACACACTCTCGGACCGGGGCCTCTTTAAAAGGAACTGACAACACAAAACACAAATCAGAAGAAAGGGAGTAAATAGATGAATGGGGGCGGGCGGGGGGGGGGGCTGAACGGCCGGCCGGTAAGGTGTCTGCATGAATATTAATGTCACCCCCCACCCGCGCCCCCCAATTCATCGCTTCCTTCCCCAAACCTTTTTCCAGCCTCCTGCGTGTGCACGTGTGTGTGTGTGTGTGTGTGTGTTTTTACATGACAACCTCAGGATGCATGTACAACAGCTCCTGTGAACCGAGATGTCTTTTATTTCGCAGTCCAGCGCCTCTGCGTCAGCCGAGTGTGGCGTGGAAATGGCTGGCTGCCCCGGCGGCGGCGGCGGCGGTGGCGGCTGCTGCTGCTGCTGCTGCTGCTGCCTGGCCTGCCTGGCAGGCTGCGCCGGCTTCGTCTGCCGCAGCCCCACCACCTCGTTTCGCCTGCTCCGCTCCGCGCCATATTGCGGGTGAGAATGTCACTCCACCAAAAAGCAGCACGAGTCGAGCTGTGTAAACAGTAAATAATAAACAAGTGCTCTAATACATTATTGAGAGAATCACTTTAGGCAACTGGGACAGCATGAAACGCAGAATCCCCCACCCCCACCCCCACCCTTCCTTTCAAACTTGTGCTCTCTATGTTTTCCGTTGGTGATGCTGCAGATAGACAGCTGTACCGTGGCGCCGGCGTCTCGTTGCGTTGCCTAGAAAACTCCGCTTTTTCATTTCACACTGAAATGTAGTTTTTTTGTGCTTTTCTGTGCGTTGAACTGGGTGGCGTTGCAGGTTGGTGCGCGCTCGTGTGCTGCGGGTGGTGTGTCGGCGCTCTCCACGCTCATGTTGAAATAACTGAGATGCGATTTAATTTTTTCTTTTTTGCATATTTAGTTTTCTTCTTTCCCCTCCTCACTAGCGGCTGCAACCCCCCGTTCAGCATCCCGCCCACCCGACTGGACCGTTATGGGTCTGTGGAACAGGACTTGTCATCACACGTCTGTCCCAAGCACACGGCCAGGCAGGGGCCTGCTAACCCTGCTGGTAGGTCCAGGGGACTGTTACCACCCAGGTATTTCAGTGATGGCAAAAGGAAAATACTAATGACAGTAATTGAGCTTGTGTGTGCAAGTAGAGAAAGAAAATAACACACATTAAACTTACAAATCCACATTTTCACCAGCCCGGCTTTCACCAGCAGCCGCGCCGGTGAAAAGTGGACGTCAAAAGTGAATTTTCACAAGCTCAGTTTGACATAACATCTCCGATTTAAATTACATGGATTTGTCAGTTTAACTAATATGTGTTATTTTCTTTCTCCACTTGCACACACAAGCTCAATTACTCTCATTAGTGTGTTTATTTTGCCATATCAGCCATATACAATCGCTAAAATACCTGGGTGGTAACAGTCCCCTGGACCTTCCAGTAGGTTTAGCAGGCCCCTACTAGCCCATGTATTTGGGACAGATGTGTGATGAAAACTCATATTATTCAACAGACCGGTAACAGTCAAACCGGGTGTCCCACCACAATCAGAAGCGACGTGCCAGAAATTCAGTATTCATGTAAGTTTTTGTTCATTTGTACCCCGGCCTGTATCATACGGGGGTATTATGTATGAACATAAAACATCGGCTGAATTGCCCTGCTTTGGCGCGTGTGGTAAGTGGAATATCCTCCTCCGGTGGCTTATTGAGCAGAATAATTACATTGCACGTATTGAATTCCACTAATGTTGTAAAGGTAGGTCTTATTTAATACCACGGCTCCCCCGAGGGGGGAGAGCGTGATTTGGAGCACACATCCACTCGCACTTTCTTCATGCCACCGATACATTTGTACACATGAAATCTCAGTCGGAGGCTTTCCAGACAGCACACTGGCGAGTTGAGCTGAGCGGTGCCGGTGAGTCAGGACACCATCTTAGTGACGTCTAAAAAAAAAACCTGCCGGTTCCTCCATCAGTATAACTCGGCATACATCAGCTCATATTTACATCCACGCCTCTGCCGAGCATCCTTCAGACTGTCGCACTTATATTTTCAAGGGTCAGAGTTCACATTTGTAAAATCTCATTCGATATTATGCACTGGTGTTGACGGTTGCTGCAGCATCGCCAGCATGTACCACAACGCTTAATTAGTTATAACCTTCATACACCCGAGAAGAATTAGAATAAGAGTGGCGATATCTAATTTTGATTGGACTATCCTCCTCCAGTTTACCTCCAGTTTTTGTGTTGTGTTACTTCACAGCAACACAACACAGGATGTTGTGTTGCTGTGAAGCCCCTTGAGGCAAATTTGTAATTTGTGGTGTTGGGCTATGCAAATAAACTGGACTTGACTTGGACCACAAAAACAAAACCCGCAAAAAACGTGCACCACATGTAGTGGTGGTGTAGTACCGGGTTCGGCCTGCAGATGGCAGTCAGAAACTAGTTAGTGGCAGTGTGCGGCTTTACGAGCCGTCGTTGGAAATATTACTTCATAGGTCAACCGCACGTCTTGTGGTGGCGGGCCGATGTGCCACCTGCCTGCCGAGCACCTCCAGCTGGCCACTTCCTGTCCACTTCCTGGGCCGCACGAGCAAGGAGGCAAATGTAAAGGTGTTGAGACGCATCGCCAGTGTCCCCTAATACAGAACAGAAGAAGAAGAAGAGGGCAAGGCAGGACAGATGACGTCCAGAATATGCAGCACGGCAGCTTCTGTAAATTAGGGTACGGGGGGGGCAAAATCTGTATGATAAGAAAATACAACAAATTGTGGGGCTGTGCTACTTCACATACTTGGGACTGAAAATGTGAAATGTATCTTCATAGGACGGGCGTAGGAAACCCAAATTACCAAGAGTGTAAATACAATAAATTAAAACAACACAACAAGTTAGGTAAGACTTTATAATAACTATACAAACGAAACATTAGTGAAGTATTAGTAACTACTGAACTCATCATCTGTAAAGCAAGACATGCACCAGTGGTTAGTGAGTGTGTTAATAGATGTTTATCAATACTTATTAATACTGCAGTTCATGATTAATTCAGGTCGTTAGTAGTTGTTAGGTAAGTATTTTGTGTGAGCTCATCTAAAGTGAGGACTATCTATGTCTTACAAAGCATTTACACATGAGACCGAAAGACCAGCAGCACCTTGAGACTCACAAAAGTCTAAAGGATCATAAGATCCTTCAGAAAGTGTAAGTACATGATTAACACACTATTTACATGTACATTTATGCATGAATTAATCATGAACTGCAGTATTAATAAGTATTTATAAATCATCTATTAACACACTCACTAACCACTGGTGCATGTCTTGCTTTACAAATACTTTACAGATGCTTTAAAAAAACTTTACAAATATTTTACAAATATTTTTTCAAATGCCTTACAGATACTTTACAAATGATGAATTCACTAATTACTAACGAGTAATGCTTCATTTGTGTAGTTATTATAAAGTGTCAGCAAAAGTTACGTATGCAAATTGTTAATTACGTAAAGTATTTTTTTTTAGGTGTCAGTAAAAATATTATTGGGGTTCTCTCAGGCAGTTTACCCCCCAAAAAGCACTTGCCACCGGGTCGTGGGCGTGGTGGCGGGGTGGAGAATTTAACAGGCGGGTCTCAGGATGAGCGCAGGTCTGCCACGAGCTGCTCATCCCTCCGTTCTCCTCAGAGGTGGTGGTGGAGGAGAGGAACAATAGAGAGGGAGGAGGGAGGACACGCAGGCCGGCAGACGGCGGCGGAAGGTTGTGTCTGTGTGGGACACACACACACACACACACACACACACACACACACACACACACACACACACACACACACACACACAGCACAAGTCCTAGACAGCGAGAGAGGGACGAGGCGGGAAAGGTCACCCGGGTCAGCTGTTCTCTCCGCTTGTGAGAATGTCTTTCGGTCTGTGTCTGCATGCGTGTTTGTCTGCATCACTTTACACGCACACACACACACACACACACAAAAACACATGCACACACACAAAAACACATGCACACACGCAAATACACAAGCACACAGACCACGGGCAGTGTGGGTCGTGCCTGTTCTTTCACAGTCCACTGCGCCATTATTGACAGCTTGAACTGATACCCCGACAATAATGCTGTGTGTGTGTGTGTGTGTCTTTTGGTATCTCTGTGTATGTGTGCACCCATGCTTGCACGTGTGTGTGTGTGTGTGTGTGCATGGGAGGGGGGGTACCCCCACAGTTGTCAGGGAAATCCAGGGTCCAGCCCTTCACCCCCGTAGGCCCCTCCCTCTGCATCTTCCCCTCTCTCTTTATGTCTTTTTCCCCCCTCTTTTCTCTCGCCATCCCCGACACACAACACACAGCCTCTGTTGACACACCAACTGGTGTTTTGCACACCCCAACACAGCGGGGACCGGGCCGGGAGCTGACGAGCTGGGGCCCCCGGGCCGGGAGCTGACGAGCTGGGGCCCCCGGGCCGGGAGCTGACGAGCTGGGGCCCCCGGGCCGGGAGCTGACGAGCTGGGGCCTCCGGGCCGGGCCTCCTCCTAATTCAAATCAATATATGGGAAACCATGCAAGTTAAACTGGATCATTATTCTAGCAGGCTGCCCAGGCTACGCTGTGTGTGTGTGTGTGTGTGTGTGTGTGTGTGTGTGTGTGTGTGTGTGTGTGTGTGTGTGTGCGTGCGTGTGTGCGTGCGTGCGTGTTTGCATATACTACTGTGTAAGTGCGTGTTTGTGTGTATGTTTGTATATACTATGTCTGCGTGTGTATGTGTGTGTTTGTATAAACTATTTTTGTGTAAGTGTATGTGTGTGTTTGTATATAATATTTCTGTGTAAGTGTGTGTGTTTGTATAAACTATTTCTGTGTAAGTGTGTGTGTGTGTGTGTCTGTCTGTGTTTGTATATAGTATTTCTGTGTAAGTGTGTGTGTGTGTGTGTGTGCATGTGTTTGTGTGTGTGTGTTTGCATATACTACTGTGTAAGTGCGTGTGTGTGTGTGTTTGTATATACTATGTCTGCGTGTGTATGTGTGTGTTTGTATAAACTATTTTTGTGTAAGTGTGTGTGTGTGTGTTTGTATATAGTATTTCTGTGTAAGTGTGTGTGTCTGTGTTTGTATATAGTATTTGTGTGTGTGTGTGTGTGTTTGATTGACAACTGCCGTCTTCAAATTTCCTCTTTCATCTGTTTGAGTGATTGTGGGTTTTCTGCACTTCACACATTCGCGAGTGAAATTTGACATAACGAGACTTTGTCAGAGTTAAGAGCAGAGGGACACCTGAACACATACTCATCATACTCTTCATATACTAATCTTACTAATCTTACTCTTCATATACTCATGTTACTCATCTTACTCATCATATACTCATGTTACTCATGTTGCTCATCATATACTCATCTTACTAATCTTACTCTTCATATACTCATGTTACTCATGTTACTCATCATATACTCATGTTACTCATCATATACTCATCTTACTAATCTTACTGTTCATATACTCATCATACTCATCTTACTCATCATATACTCATGTTACTCATCTTACTCATCATATACTCATGTTTCTCATCATATACTCATCTTACTCATACTCTTCATATACTCATCATATACTCATGTTACTCATCTTACTCATCATATACTCATGTTTCTCATCATATACTCATCTTACTCAGACTCTTCATATACTCATCATATACTCATGTTACTCATCATACTCATCAGATACTCATCTTACTCATCATACTCATCACATACTCATCATACACACCATACTCATCTTACACATCTTACACATCATACTCATCATACACATCATATACTCATCTTACTCATCATATACTCATCTTAGTCTTCATATACTCATCTTACTCATCATACTCATCAGATATTCATCATACTCATCATACACATCAAACCCATCATATACTCATCTTACTCATCATACTCATCAGATACTCATCTTACTCATCTTACTCATCATACTCATCATATACTCATCTTACTCATCATACACATCATACTCATCATATACTCATCATACACATCATACTCATCATATACTCATCTTACTCATCATACACATCATACTCATCATATACTCATCTTACTCTTCATATACTCTTCTTACTCATCATACTCATCTTAGTCATCATGTACTCATCTTACTCATCGTATATTCATCATACCCATCTTACTCATCATACTCATCATATACTCATTATACTCATCTTACTCATCATACTCATACCCTCATACTCATCTTACTCATCATACTCATCAGCGGCTTGGGCGTTTGATGAATTCATCAACACACGTCTGAAGTGAACGGTGTCAAACATGCGGAATGCACCTTTATGCAAAGAACAACAAGTCATTGCCACTGGAATTTAAGTCTAATAAGACTTTGTGTTTTCTCTCTAATCATGATTAACACCACAATCTTCACTTTCAGCCCCCCCCCCCGACACACACACACACACACACACTCTACAACAATGACAACCTCTTTTCATCTGCCGGTGAAGAGCCTCACATCCACCATGTATTTACAAGGCCTGAAATGAACAGAGCAATTATTATCAGTCGTGCTAATTCCAAAGATAATGATCAAAAGCCCAGTCCTGCTCCTTTCCCTCCGCCCCCCTATCTCTCCCCCCTCTCTCCCTCCCTCCCTCTCTCTCTCTTTCTCTCTCTCTCCTGCTCCAGGGAGCCAACAGCGGTGACAAACCCCCCTTTATTATTTCATGGCCTGTTTAAAGATTTAGCAAGGCCCACAAACCACTAGTTTTAATGACCAATTAACAGGAGTAAAGCTCCGGCTGAGCGTCGTGGCCTCGCTCAGGAGCTGATAAAGTAAACAGTGCTGCTACGGCGGGTTGCGGCGTGGCGGTGTGAGCGGCGCGCGTCTCGTTACCGCCTCGCCATTCGTAACTCGCATGCACACACACGTATTTGCACACGTGCGGCCAAACGTACGGTACGCACACACACTCGGACCACACACACGTTACATACATCCTTCACTCTGTTGCTTATTAAAACCTGGAGCAGCAGCAGTGCTTACTGGAGCCTTGAGAGAGAGAGAGAGAGAGAGAGAGAGAGAGAGAGAGAGAGAGAGAGAGAGAGAGAGAGAGAAGCCTAGCGAGAGAGAGAGAGAGAGAAGCCTAGAGAGAGAGAGACCGAAGCTTAGAGAGAGAGAGAGAGAGAGACCGAAGCTTAGAGAGACAGAGAGAAGCCTAGAGAGAGAGACAGAGAGAGAGAGAGAGACTGAAGCCTAGAGAGAGAGACAGAGAGAGAGACCGAAGCTTAGAGAGAGAGAGAGAAGCCTAGAGAGAGAGACTGAAGCCTAGAGAGAGAGACAGAGAGAGAGAGACCGAAGCTTAGAGAGAGAGAGAGACTGAAGCCTAGAGAGAGAGAGAGAGGCCTAGAGAGAGAGAGAGAGAGAGACTGAAGCCTAGAGAGAGAGAGAGAGGCCTAGAGAGAGAGAGCGAAAGAGAGAGAGAGAGACTGAAGCCTAGAGAGAGAGTGAGAGAGAGAGACTGAAGCTTAGAGAGAGAGAGAGAGAGAGAGAGACTGAAGCCTAGAGAGAGAGAGAGAGAGAGAGGCCTAGAGAGAGAGAGCGAAAGAGAGAGAGACTGAAGCCTAGAGAGAGAGAGAGACTGAAGCCTAGAGAGAGAGAGAGAGAGAGAGAGAGAGACTGAAGCCTAGAGAGAGAGAGAGAGAGAGGCCTAGAGAGAGAGAGCGAAAGAGAGAGAGAGGCCTAGAGAGAGAGAGACTGAAGCCTAGAGAGAGAGAGAGAGAGAGGCCTAGAGAGAGAGAGCGAAAGAGAGAGAGACTGAAGCCTAGAGAGAGAGAGAGAGAGAGAGAGACTGAAGCCTAGAGAGAGAGAGAGAGAGAGGCCTAGAGAGAGAGAGCGAAAGAGAGAGAGAGGCCTAGAGAGAGAGAGACTGAAGCCTAGAGAGAGAGAGAGAGAGGCCTAGAGAGAGAGAGACTGAAGCCTAGAGAGAGAGAGAGAAGCCTAGAGAGAGAGAGAGAGAGAGACCGAAGCTTAGAGCGAGAGTGTGAGAGAGAGTGTGAGAGAGAGAGAGAGAAGCCTAGAGAGAGAGAGAGAGAGAGAGAGAGTTTGCGAGAGCTGGTGTGTTCCCACTGGGCAAGTGTATTTTTGGGGTAAGGAGGAGGAGGAGGAGGAGGCTAATCTAAAATGATAAACCCTGCTGCAAAGTCAGTCTGGTAGAATCTGATACGAGTCAGTGAA
Organism: Lampris incognitus; assembly: GCF_029633865.1. NCBI lineage: Eukaryota > Metazoa > Chordata > Actinopteri > Lampriformes > Lampridae > Lampris > Lampris incognitus. The sequence continues at coordinate 6,764,098 of NC_079219.1, read as the reverse complement.
ACAGTGTTGAAAAGAGTAAATGAGTGGAGCTTGGATCATTAGCATTGCTCAATAATGTAGCTGGGGGGCAGGACAGCACTACTCAAGGCCACAGGCTTTCTGAGCAGCTAATTTGGACCCATCTAGTTTATGGGTGTAGCAGGCAGGCAGGCAGGCAGGCCCCTCAAGATGACTGCCAAGCTGAGATGTTCTCCCGAAACTAAACAAACACAAATGGATGCACATGCTCTGATAAAATGCAGTCATGCATGAGTGATCAAGCAAATGTCAAAACACATCCATGGATACCAACAAACACACACACCGCGGAGAGTTGACGGTCAATCTATACACTCGATTGGCGGGGAGACGGAGAGACACTTGGCTTGGAAAGAACCCGGCTCACAGGTTGACGGTATAATTTCACTTTATGGTGTTTAACATTGAGTAGCGACGCAAACACCGCAAAGTTTTAAGGCACTGCAACGTGGAAAGGTGTCGATCGTTTGAGGTTCGAAATAAGACCGCTGCCCAGACAGCATCCGGATGTGGGCCACTTCAGGCAGTGATGCAGCACTGCTGGTCTTCTTCTGGCCCTGACAAAATGGATGTGAGCCTGAAGTGGCCCACATGTATAATAGCAAATATGGCCCAAACATGCCAAATCACATGTGGGCCTTTTTTGGCAAAGCTGCGGTGCTCTGGGCAACATGTGGTCTGGATGTGACCCTGAAGTTGCCCGTGTGGTAAATGGTGAATATGGCCCAAATATCACAAAACAAATATGGCCACCTTTGGTAAATAGGTAGCACATGCAGCATTGCCATGGCTTGGCTCTGGCCCAGATCTGGCAAACAGGAGTGGACCGCCTAAGTGCCATCATTCCACGTAGTATGTGGGCCGGATGAAGTGTCGGGTGTTGGACGGGTCCGGGCCACAGCAGTTTTGCTATCTGGGTGCCATTGATGGTTGACCGATTAGGCCTGTTCAACTCTGATGAGAGTCAGACGTTGTGTGCAGAAGATCTGGGTTGATTGCACACATTCCTCCAAAGTGGCTCACTACTTGGTATTTGATTCTTACACATGGGTACCTCAGCTGGTAAACATGTACCTAAACACAGGTAATTAGATCAGTGTGACTACAGTATCTACTACTACTACTTCCAGCTGTTCCTGTTAGGGGGCACCACAGCGGATCATCTGTTTCCATCTCTTCCTGTCTTCTGCATCTTCCTCCGTCACACCAGCCACCTGCATGTCCTCCCTCACCACATCCATAAACCTCCTCTTTGGCCTTCCTCTTGTCTTCCCTGGCAGCACCATATTCAGCATCCTTCTCCCAGTATACCCAGCATCTCTCCTCCACACATGTCCAAACCATCTCCATCTTGCCTCTCTTGCTTTGTCTCCAAACCGTCCAACCTGAGCTGTCCCTCTAATAGACTCGTTCCTAATCCTGTCCTTCTTCATCACTCCCAGTGAAAATCTTATCATCTTCATCTCTGCCACCTCCACCTCCACCTCCTGTCTTTTCATCAGTGCCACTGTCTCCAGACCGTACAACATAGCTGGTCTCACCACCATCTTGTAAACCTTCCCTTTAACGCTTGCTGGTACCCTTCTGTCACACATCACTCCTGACTCTCTTCAGTGTGACTACAGTAAAATACTGCCATTTTCCATTTGGCTGTACTTTGTTCTTTTGTTTTAACTTTCTCACGTTCGTTGAGGAACCCGCTCATGTTTTTTGCACCTTATCGCTTCCAAATGACACACGACACCACGGAGTTGTGGGTCGTATTGTGTGCATATGCAAACCTGTATTTGAGTTGCCTCCGTTGTCTTTCCATCAGCGCGTTGTAGTGCAAACAACACACACGGGGAGAGACACTGTATCGCCTGGCGGAGGCTGAGCCGGGATATTAGACATCCTGGTTAATCAGACAGCGCGTTGATTGTATTTGTTTTCCATTTGTCGTCGTCTGCATTGGAAGTGTGCGGCGGTAATTAAGTCACTGAGAGAAACTGAAACGGGCGAGTCGCGGGGAGAACGCCGCGGTGGCATTGTCAGATGAAAACAACGAAGGACACACAAAACAAGAGCTTGCAAGAACAATGCAGTGAAACAGATCTGCCCCATCAGGAAGATCCCATTGTAAGAGAGAAGAAACAACGAGAAGACATGGCAGGAAGAGAAGAGGATAATTCCACGACTTTGGACTGACGCCAAGCCGTTTAGCGATAACATGGCTGCAGTCTGGATGCTCGCTGAGAAGAGGACGTCCTGTAGCGCAGCGACGCTCCACTATGTGTCATCCATTCAAGACTCTTCGTTTGTTACGTCTCATTGTACAAGCGCGAGAGAGTGCAATTCTTGTGTTTCGGCTGCTCAACACTGCACAACAATAGCAATACAATAACAACAAAACAACAAAAAAACAGTATTCATGATAAATAGTGTGTGGTGTATGTAAGGGGTGCAGTGTGTGTGTGTGTGTGTGTGTGTAGGCCCAGCCTTAGTTGTTTACATATTTGTGTGTGTGTATTTGTGTGTAAACTGATGATCCGCTGAAGACCACAGGTCGGTACCATCGGTCCGGCTCCAGGCTTAGTGTCTGTAATGTTCTTTGTTCTAAAGCCCGGTTGCTTGGAAGAAGCTGTTCTGAGCCTACTGGTCCGGGCTCTGAGGCTGCGGTACCGCTCGCCTGACGGTAGCAGCTGGAACAGTCCGTAGTTGGGGGGGCTGGGGTCTTGGATAATCCTGCGGGCCTTGCAGGCACAGTGTCCATTGTGTGTGTCCTGGATGGAGGGAACCTAGCGCCCCCTGCTGTCCTGGGCTGTCCACACAACCCTCTGCAGCGTGTTGCGGTTGTGGGCGGTACAGTTCCCACGCCAGGCGGCGCTGCATCCAGTCAGGACGCTCCCGGTTGTGCCTCTGTAGAAGGCCCGTAGAATCCTGGATTTGCTTGCTTTGTAATTTGCTGAGGAGACCGGTTTCACTGAGAATGGGGAAAAGATTGTGCATGGCGTTGTGATGTGTGTGTGTGTGTGTCTGTGTGTGTGCGCCCTTGTGTTTCTATCTCAGTGGGGACCAAATGTCCCCACTGAGATAGAAAAACCAGGGTTGCCATGAGGAAAAGGGTCTGTTTTGGAGTTAGGACTTGGCTTTAGGGTGAAGGTTAGAATTAGGAGTAGGTTAAGGTCAGGGTGAGGGTTAAGGTCAGACATGCAGTTATGATAATAAAGTTAGGGTTAAGGGCTAGGGAATGAATGTAGTCATTAAGGGGGTCCCCACAAGTATAGAGAAACATAGTGTGTGTGTGTGTGTGTGTGTGTGTGTGTGTGTGTGTGTGTGTGTGTGTCCCTCTGTCTCCAGATATCCAGGAAAAGGTTCATACTTGTCGCTTTCTTATATTGGGTCACCCTTCCTCCCTCTTCACGCTGTTTATTGCAGGAAACAAATGGATGGCCGGCGATAATTACAGATACTCCAGAGAGCTGAGTGATAGTAGACCTCTAAAAGTGTCATCGTTATTTCGGGGCTCCGAATATTTCTGTGATGGCCTGGCGGCCTGTCCAGGGTGTCTCCCCGCCTGCCGCCCAATGACTGCTGGGATAGGCTCCAGCACCCCCGTGACCCTGAGAGCAGGGTAGGCGGTTTGGATAATGATGGATGGATGGAGGAATATCTCCAGATCTGTTTAACTTGGGCGAAAATGAATAGGGGTTTTGGATCCTGTTGGCCAAACATTCTGCTTTTAAAACATACTGAGTATAAAACCAGTGGAAACGATACACGAGGAAGTCATTACATATTTCAGCATGTCACTGACGTTTTAAGAATTAGCTAGCTTGCAGCCGTGGTGCGGATGTGTCGCCAGGCTGAGGGGTCACTAGTGGTGTCACATACGCACTGCTGATAGACGTCACCGACAAATACAGTTTACGTGAAGCCGGCAGTTGCTAACGATTTCTTATTGCAGCTTCAGAACCAACCCTCAGCCTGTCTAGAGATACACAAGGACGATCCTCAGAAGTGAAGGGAGCCAGCATTAGCGTTGGACACAGTTAAAGGCAGTTATTTTACAGACCTGTGCACTTTTACATTGGAATGAAACAGGGCTGCGACTGGAATCCCACGGTCTTCCTCAAACCAAAGACCACACAGAACGGACTTGTGTCCTTGGGGAGAACGTTCTTGCTAGTTGTTCTTGGAAGAATAAACTCGCAAGTTCACAAGCGCACACAACGCTCTGCTGACAATTTGAGACGATGCGTTCATCCTGGTGTTGCGCAATGTCCCCGGCACAGAGGCTGCCAGAAGTGCTCCAAATCCGCAGCTGGGCTTTCTGACCCAAAACAGTTGATGTTGTACACCATATTCAGCTGTAGCGACCCTGTACGGCTGGGAGTGCTGATTGGCGGAGTCAGCCCGTCATCCCCCGGCTCTCTGCCAATCACAGGAATGCATGTTATGTCGGTCTGTGCCTGCGTGCCTGTGGGTGGAGCAGAGGAGGAGGGCTGGCTCACTGGTTACGTATGGTTCTTGGTTGTGTTGCATGAGTGGGTTGCCGAGTTAATGGCGATATGTACAGCGTGGCTGTGGCAGACAACAGCCGAGAATAAAGACGTCGTTCGGTTGTAAGTCCGGCAACTGTGGTCTTTATAGTGGTGGACGCTACACAGCCATGGATTTTACAACATGCTTTACAGGTCAGTTTGGGGGGCAGGGCTATTGAACCATTTTCCTGTACGGTTCTCTAGTCAAACCTTCCTCCTTCACAGGAATTTAACTGAAATCAAGCTCCAGGTATGGGCGGCGGGGTCAGGATTCTAGCTGACTGTTAGTAGCGGTGTAAGAAGATATCGATACACTGGAGTATCGCGGTATTATCTCTTGTGACACTGTATCGATTCTCAAACCCACTATATCGATTTTGAATTGTTTACATGCAAAAATTCGTGACAAACATATTGTGTTGTGTGTAACCCCACGACCGCTAGATAACAGTGTTGTAATCCATCTTCAGCCATGTGACTCTTCCACTCCAACACAACAACGTAAACTGAGACAGGAAGTAGCATAAGCACAAAGAACACAGGCCTATGAAACCACAATATATCACCTTTCTTACAGTATCACAATATATCACCTTTCTGACAGTGTCACAATATCTCACCTTTCTTACAGTATCACAATGTATCACCTTTCTTACAGTATCACAATATATCACCTTTCTGACAGTGTCACAATATCTCACCTTTCTTACAGTATCACAATGTATCACCTTTCTTACAGTATCACAATATATCGCCTTTCTTACAGTATCACAATGTATCACCTTTCTTACAGTATCACAATATATCACCTTTCTGACAGTGTCACAATATCTCACCTTTCTTACAGTATCACAATGTATCACCTTTCTTACAGTATCACAATATATCGCCTTTCTTACAGTATCACAATGTATCACCTTTCTTACAGTATCACAATATATCACCTTTCTTACAGTATCACAATATATCACCTTTCTGACAGCGTCACAATATCTCACCTTTCTTACAGCATCACAATATATCACCTTTCTTACAGCATCACAATATATCACCTTTCTAACAGTATCACAATATATCGCCTTTCTTACAGCATCACAATATATCGCCTTTCTTACAGTATCACAATATATCACCTTTCTTACAGTATCACAATACATCAGCTTTCTTACAGTGTCACAATATATCACCTTTCTTACAGTATCACAATATATCGCCTTTCTGACAGTATCACAATATATCACCTTTCTAACAGCATCACAATATATCACCTTTCTAACAGCATCACAATATATCACCTTTCTAACAGCATCACAATATATCACCTTTCTAACAGCATCACAATATATCACCTTTCTTACAGTATCACAATATATCACCTTTCTTACAGTATCACAATATATCACCTTTCTTACAGCATCACAATATATCACCTTTCTTACAGTATCACAATATATCACCTTTCTTACAGTATCACAATATATCACCTGTCTTACAGCATCACAATATATCACCTGTCTTACAGCATCACAATATATCACTTTTCTAACAGCATCACAATATATCACCTTTCTTACAGTATCACAATATATCACCTTTCTAACATCATCACAATATATCACCTTTCTTACAGCATCACAATATATCACCTTTCTTACAGTATCACAATATATCACATTTCTTACAGTATCACAATATATCACCTTTCTTACAGTATCACAATATATCACCTGTCTTACAGTATCACACTATATCACCTGTCTTACAGCATCACAATATATCACCTGTCTTACAGCATCACAATATATCACCTTTCTAACAGCATCACAATATATCACCTTTCTTACAGTATCACAATATATCACCTTTCTAACATCATCACAATATATCACCTTTCTTACAGTATCACAATATATCACCTGTCTTACAGCATCACAATATATCACCTTTCTTACAGCATCACAATATATCACATTTCTTACAGTATCACAATATATCACCTTTCTTACAGTATCACAATATATCACCTGTCTTACAGCATCACAATATATCACCTGTCTTACAGCATCACAATATATCACTTGTCTTGCAGTATCACAATATATCACCTGTCTTGCAGTATCACAATATATCACCTTTCTTACAGTATCACAATATATCACCTTTCTTACAGTATCACAATATGTCATGGTATATTGAATGGTAACCCTGTATCGTGATATGTATCGTGTCGCCAGATTCTCGCCAATACACAACCCTAAGTGTTAGAGCCTGGCGCGCCATCCCTACAGTACGCCGGAAGAGTCAAACTTCAGCAAACACAACTCGCAACACGTAGTAAACAACACAGCCTTGGACGAGAGCCGGGGAAGGTTTACACAACTTTCAGGGAGACTTCTGCGTGGAATTACCACATCGCCGCTTACGACTGCGTTGATGCAGGATGTTTTTTTCCTCTTCTATCGAGCTGTGTTGTTGCAGCAGAGGATACCGACTCAGTGAGAGAGGCGTGTGTGTGTGTCTGTGTGTGTGTGTTTAAGCATGTGTGCGTAATGTGTGTTTGCGGTAGTTGTGGTGGGATGGGACAGGGCCAGATCAATGCCGGTATTGATTAGTCTGGTTAATTCATTCTGTTTTCCAAAACGTGAATGTGTGATAAGCGGGAAGAGCAGGGAAGTGTGGAATATGCATAACGCTACACGCTGTAATATTTCACCTCAGAAGCACGGCCGCCTTGTGCAACCCACATGGCTTACAAAATCAGGGATGACACCAGGACTCTAATGAGCGCAGGTTCGAGGTAGACCCAGGGATGAGGCTGCTGCTTCTTCAGGGGGACTGGGACTTGGGCTTGGACAGAGAAGCTTGGGGGGGGGGGGCTGGGGTGTGTGTGTGTGTGTGTGTGTGCGCGCGCCCTGGTTCAGCTATATTTGTGAGGACCAATTTGAGTTTTTAAAGATAGGCGTGAGGCCATTTTGACCATTCTTCAGTGGTGTATTTGAGCTGAGGACCAGGTTCAGGGTTCAGGGTTCGGGGTTCGGGGTTTGGGGTTAAGTTTTAAGTTGGGATTAGGTTAAAGAGAGAGTAATGGTTAATATGGTCAATAGTTCTGATGGTTAAGGTCAGGCTTATGCTGTTAGTTAATGAGTATAGTTAATGAGGGTCCTCACACATATAGAAAAATAAATGTGATTGTGTACGTGTGTGTGTGTGTGTGTGTGTGTGTGTGTGTGTGTGTGTGTGTGTGTGTGTGTGTGTGTGTGTCTGTCGGTGTGTGTGTGTGTCAGTGTGTGTGATTGTGTACGTGTGTGTGTGTGTTGTGCTGGGCACCAAGGAGTAAGGGGAGGTTGGTTAATTCTATGGTGTAGTGCTGAGTGGGCCCTCGGAGGCCTACAGGCCCAGTATGCAGATCCAGGGTGTGTATTGGGGACGTGGGGGGGGGGGGTGCGCGTTTCTTCGTTTTACCTTCTTCTGTATTCCACACATGACCTCCCTCTCTCTCTCTCCCTCCCTCTCTCCCCCCCTCTCTCTCGCTCGCTCTTTCTCTCTCTATCTGTCTCTCTCTTTCTATGTCTTTGGTCATGCTAATTGCTCCCAAGGTCAGCTCTGGCTGCGCTCCCCTGAACGCCCCTCCTCATCTATCTGCTCTTTCTCTCTCTCTCCCTCTCCCTCTCTCTCCCTCTCTCATCCCCCACTTTCTGCCCCAGCCCAGGCCTGAATGGCATGTTTTGATCAGGCCTAATTTGATCGGTCGACGCTGTCTGGGCTGGATAGGGACAGCACTTCACAGCCCACTGCTTTTGATGTGTGTGTGTGTGTGTGTGTGTGTGTGTGTGTGTGTGTGTGTGTGTGTGTGTGTGTGTGTGTGTGTGTGTGTGTGTGTGTGTGTGTGTTATACGTGTCAGTGTGATGCATGTCAGGTTATGAAGTGTCTGTGGATGACTGCTTGAGGGTGTTTGGCGTCAGCAGGGGAGTGTTTTTTCTGAGGGGTTTCAGAGGGGGTAAAAGTGAGAGTGTGTATGTAAAGGGGGTTTATGTCAGGGCAAGGGTGTGTATATGGGTGATTTTTGTGTACTTGTGTGTCAAGGAGATTTTGATGTGTTTTGATAAGGCGTATGGAAAGGGGGTCAGGGAGTATTAGCTGTCATGGGTGGAATCAGTACCACTTAAAGGCAGTATTTTAGTAAAGCTGCTGTCTGCAAAGATGATGCTGCTAACAGCTCAAGTTGTGTGATGTAGAAACGTCACCAAATGCTGCCCGGTGTGAGAACAGATGTGTGGTGATCACGTGTTGGTATGAAACCGGTCCGATATGTGCAGTCATGTCCATTTAGCTTGCAGGGTGGGCGACTGCTTCACATATACAATAACAGAGGTTCGCTTGTTCCATTAGCGAAACTGACCGAGCCAACTTAACCGCTGAAAGATCTGACTGGCACAGCAACAGATAGTACAATAATGGGTAACACTTTAGTATGGGGAACATAAAAAAACTTAATTACTAGTGAATTAGTAATGATCAAGATGTCACTTTAGTATGGGGAACATATTCTAAGTAACAAAAACTTAATTTACAGTAATTTAACACTATGAACACTTGTAGTTTTGTGTGTTGTTATGTAAGAACAGACCATATTCATGAAGTGTTAGTAAGGGAGAATAACTCTTCTTGTGGTACTACCACCTTATAAAGTCCATACTAAGCAAAGCATATTGAGATGGTGCTGCTAATAAGCAATACTTCTGAGGTTATAGAGGGAAAACTCAGAGTTAATGGCTTACTGGTTGTATAATAAGGCCATGCAGAATAAGGCATTAATGATTATGTAATAATGACCAATTAAGAGCCAATATGTTGCTAATTTGCATGCTAATAAGCACCTAATTAATGGTGACTACGTTCCCCATACTAAAGTGTTACCCAATAATGCTCCTTCTCCACTACATGGTACCGACTTGACTCGACTCGACTCACTTCTGTGTCGTTTTCCGTTACCGTAACAGTACCTGCAGGTAGACGATCGGTATACCCTAGACCAGGGGTGTCAAACTCCAGGCCTCGAGGGCCGCAGTGTCTGCAGGTATTTGTTGCAACCGTGCACTACACCACCTGATTTAACTAATTAGCTCACCTCCTAGATCAAGGAGGGAAAGGAACTAGTTTAATCAGGTGGTGTAGTGCATGGCTGCAACAAATACCTGCAGACACTGCGGCCCTCGAGGTCTGGAGTTTGACACCCCTGCGGCCTAGACGATCCATCCGTATACCCTTAGGGTTAGGGTTAGGGTTAGGGTTAGCCAAGCCAAGGCAACATGAGGATTCGCTACCCGGACGCCCCACGTATAGCAAGTTTAATTTACCTCGTCTGCCGTCATAGCGCCTCCTCTCCCTCGACCGTCTTTTGAGCTACGGCTTGTAAATAAAAGCACGTATCTTTTGCTACGCCAAGAAAAAAGAGCGCCGCGGTTGTCTTTGTGACAGTGACGTAAAGGACATTGCCTAAATTCAAAAAGTCGAAGAAGAAAACGTGACTTCTGTAAAGGCCGGGTCTCTATTTTTGATTTGTACCGATGGAGTCCGTGGTCGCGGATTTGACCTGTGTTGCGGTCACGAGCGCTGGCTAATGAGAACGGCTGCGTGCTCTTCTGAAAGGACGGACATGGAAGTTCATTTGTCCCATATTCTCCCTGCCAAGGACCCTCCCTTACTGCCATCCAAATAAAGCGGTGCTTTTTATAGACAACCTCTCCACACCACAGACTACACCAACTACCATCCCTCCACTGTCTGTACCCGCTTGTCCTGGTCAGGGTCACGGGGGTTGCCGGAGCCAATCCCAGCATGCATTATGCTCGGCTCAGACCACATGACATTTTTTGTCTTTCACGATGGCCCCATGTCAGACTATTTCAGGATGGCCCCATGTCAGACTATTTCACGATGGCCCCATGTCAGACTATTTCAGGATGGCCCCATGTCAGACTACGGCTATAAGTTCGTGTCCCGTCTTGGCCGCCAGACTGGCCACACTACAAGTACGACCCCGATCCATCATCGTATGCTGCCGTCATCACATCATCTGCTGTCATCACGACTGTATGCGAGGTCATAGGTCGTCGGGGAGGCGGGTCAAGAAGCGTCAATCATGGAAGCAGCGCTATGTGTGATGCTAGCGGTCTCGTGCTGAACTGCCTCCGCTACGTCTTGCCAACATTTCTCTCTTCTGGGTTTGTCATGGTACTCCCTTGAAGAGAGGTCATAAAGGCAGGGCTTTTGTCTCCACGGCTCAACAAACCTTTCCTCGGTTTCGCTGTTCCATCTCTCCGAGCTCACAGCCACAGCCCTTCCCGTCGCCATCTTTGTTCACCTATGCGCGCCAGAGAGCATTGTGTTATCCTATTGGTCAGCGTCAGGAACACGTCTGAGCGTCGGTCGTGGGCGTCAGACTAGACGGAAAATGCAAAAAAAAATTAATTCTGACATGCTAGACTTGTCGAGTCGGGGTCGTGGGGTGTCTGACGCTGGTCTTGGAATATGACACACTACGAGAGCATTTGTCGTTCCCAACGTTCATATTTGGGCCCGACACTGAACGATGGTCGGCAGCAACGCAATCGGGTCAAAATCGGCCTGAATTGGTGTCGTTTGAGCCGGGCGTTAGACACGAGGCAGGGTGAAGCCCTGCAGGGCACCGGCCTAAACTGGTGTTTTTTTATTTTAATTTTTTGGAGGTAAAAATATTGAGCTTCCTCAAGTTCCTCATCACCTGCAGAGCTGACACCTATGGTGATAGTACGGTGATAGTATGGTGATAGTGTGGTGATAGTATGGTGATAGTATGAGTATGGTTATAGTATGGTGATAGCATGAGTATGGTGATAGTATGGTGATAGTATGAGTGTGGTGATAGTATGAGTATGGTGATAGTATGGTTATAGTATGGTGATAGCATGAGTATGGTGATAGTATGGTGATAGTATGAGTATGGTGATAGTATGGTTATAGTATGGTGATAGCATGAGTATGGTGATAGTATGAGTATGGTGATAGTATGAGTATGGTGATAGCATGAGTATGGTGATAGTATGGTTATAGTATGGTGATAGTATGGTTATAGTATGGTGATAGTATGGTTATAGTATGGTGATAGTATGAGTATGGTGATAGTATGGTGATAGTATGAGTATGGTGATAGTATGGTTATAGTATGGTGATAGTGTGGAGATAGTATGGTGATAGTATGAGTATGGTGATAGTATGGTTATAGTGTGGTGATAGCATGAGTATGGTGATAGTATGGTGATAGTCTGTTTATAGTATGGTGATAGTCTGTTTATAGTATGGTGATAGTATGGTGATAGTATCATCCCCAGTTTGTGAATGAGAAATACTACAGTAACCCCCCTCCTCCTTCAACATAGGAACAATAGCACAGCGTCGCCTCTGTTGGGTCCTCCTATCTCAGCTACAGTCAGATCCCCGGTGTGCACTTGCACAGCGGGTACAGTAGGTAGTCCCAGGCAGGCAGGCAGGCAGGCAGGCAGGCAGGCAGGCAAGCCGTTTGTGTCTGCCGTCAGGTGACAGCGCCGCTGATCCGGCCCCTGTGAGTGAGATTGATAGGGGCCCGTGATCAGGGACGCGGCGCTCCCTCCGTCGCCCGGAGAGATGGATCACATCACACCGCCGTCTCCTCCGCTTCCAGGATAAATGAACTGAGGGGGAATCTATCACTCCCCGAAAAGGAGTGTGAGAGAGGGAGAGAGCGAGAGAGAGAGGGAGAGAGAGAGAGAGAGGGTGCAGCGCAGGTATACTGGTTAGGCTACGCAGGCAGGGAGGGAGGAAACGTAGACAAGCTGAGGAAAAACAGACGGGGCGAGTGTTAAAGGAGGAGAGAGGGAATCAGAGAGCGAAAAAGGCGAGAAAGAGGGACTACTGGTTAGAGGGAAAGGAAAAAAAGGTGGTACGAGGGAGACAGCCGCCGCAGGCCTGCTGCTATAGGTCAAACCCCTCCCTCGCCCGCGGTCCCCCTCACAGGTTAGGTGTTAGGGTGTGGGCTTTTTTGTGTTTGGCTGTCAGCCAGCGATTTGTCACACTGAGCGATCTGATGTTCTGCTGAATCAATCACTCGGAAGCACCGTGGTGTGTGTGTGTGTGTGTGTGTGTGTGTGTGTGTGTGTACTGTACGTGTGTGTATGCATACTATGTGTGTTTACACTATGTGTGTGTGCTGTGTGAAGTGAATGTACATGGTGTCTACATGTATGCTATCTGTGTGTGTGTGTACAGTGTATCAGTGTGTGTGTTTGTGTGTGTGTGTGTGTGTGTATGAAGGCATAGCACCGAGAAAAGTAACACACTCTTGCAGTGTGAACTCGCTCCGATCGAGCTCTTCATCTTCCTCACAGCTAGAGAACGATGGGTGCTTTCGGGGCGGCCGGTGACCATTTCAATGCAAAGCCACTTTAAACATGGGGGGGGGGGGTCCACGTGCTGTTTGTCACCCTCTGCGATGGTCACAGCCGTCGCTCGTTCCCCTGCCTCCCTCTCTTCATGCTTATTCCGCCTGGCATAAATTTGACTTTGTCATGGCTGATTGGTAATAGGCACCTTATTGCATTAGGCCACGGCTTATTAAGCAAATACTCTTAAGACAGGCCTTGCTTAACTGGGTGACAGCCTCTCAATTAGCTCCTCTCTGAAAGCTAATTGCCCCTGAGTGTGAAAGTGGAGAACCGAATAAGAATTTCTTCTCTTTGACTTGCCTGGACAATGTTTTGATTTGGGATGACAAGTGTCAAAAAGCTCATGGAGATTGTGTGTTTGTGTGTGTGTGTGTGTGTGTGTGTGTGTTTGTGTGTGTGTTACAACACTGTTACGAAGGAGGATGGAGAAGCAGGCTGGAGTCACCATGGACTTCAGGCTCGATGAAAACCTATTCTACATCAGGAGGTTTCAGGCAACCACCAAGTTGACCTCTGAGAGCATCACTGAGCTACAGTATGCCGCCGACTGTGCCCTGGTAGCCCCACCAGAACCCCTACAGAACACCCTGTCAGCAGCTGTAACATACAGGAGAATGGGACTGATCATCAACACCCAAAAGACAGAGGTAATCTGTCAGATGAGTGCCGGCCTCCCAAGCCACCCAACAACCTTCACAGTAGAAGGGCAGCAGCTGGCCACTGTTCCTGCCTTCAAATATCTGGGAAGCATGCTATCTGACACCTGCACAATGGATGGTGAGATCCAGCACCGCCTCAAACAAGCCTCAACATCTTCTGGTTATCTCAGGAGAAAGGTTTTCCAGAACAGCAACCTCAGTCTCCACACCAAAGTGCTTGTTTACAGAGCAGTGTTCATCTCCACACTACTCTATGGATGTGAGGCAGGACCATCTACAGCCACCATCTCAGAAGCCTGGAGGCCTTCCATGTGAGACGTCTCCAGAGGATCCTGGGCATTACTTGGGAGGACAGAGTACCACACACAGAGGTGTTGGAGCGGGCAGGCAGCTGCAGTGTGGAGTCTACCCTAAACCACCATCAACTCAGGTGGCTTGGGCGTGTCATTCACACACCCAGCCAACGACTCCCACGTTAAGTCCTGCACGGCCAACTACGCCTTGGTCAACACACTGCTGGTGAGCAGAAGAAGCGGTTCAAAGACCAAATGAAGACCATGCTGGAAAGATGCCAGATCAACCCCTCTTCTCTGGAGGAACTCGCCTCCTGCGTCTCACAGAGAGTGAAGTATATGGAAAACCAGCACACACAACACCGTGTAGCAAAGTGTACGAAGAGGCATGCTCCCAAAGCTACCCCTGCCCCCCCCTCCAGCACCACTTTTACATGCCCGGTCTGCAACCACAACTGTGCATCCAGGATCGGACTATTCAGCCACCAAAGGCCTCACAAATAGGAGAAGATGGTCATCATCAGATATGATGGACAACCAGCAAGCAAGTGTGTGTGTGTGTGTGTGTGTGTGTGTGTGTGTGTGTGTGTGTGTGTGTGTGTGTGTGTGTTGTGAGTGTGATCAGCTGGACATGTGTTGTTATTAATGCTTTAACTTTGATTTTTATTTGCATAGTGATTCGTCTGTATGTCTGTGTGTGTCTGTGTATGTGTATATCGACATGTATATATGGGTTGCCTCCGTAGCCGAATGGTTACAGCACATGCCACATGGTTGCAACTGTCGCTGGTTCGAAACCAGCCAGCAACTTTTGTTGCATGTCATACCCCCCCCTCTCAATTCAATTCAATAAAGCTTTATTGGCATGGCTGCATAAATTACAATGTTGCCAAAGCAGGTGACAGTGGAACAGGTCAACAGAGTACCAACCAACCAAACAACCAACCAACCAACCAAACAAACAAACGAGCAAGCAACTGCTCACTCCTTAGGCTACGGTATTCTGACACATAATGTGCTGCAAGGTGTGACCTTTGACCCTCTCCTAAAATAAGTGGCCATTGTTCTTTCTCATCCACGAGTGGAACATTTGGAATCTAGTTTTCAAATTTCTCCTGGTATTTTTCTCTTATGTTTTGTTTCTCTCTCTGTCTCTGTGTCTCTCTCTCCCTCCCATTCCCAGTCTGCCTCTTCACTGTCACTCTCTAGTGAAAAAATAGCAAAAAAATTACCGTGTGTGTGTGTGTGTGTGTGTGTGTGTGTGTGTGTGTGTGTGTGTGTGTGTGTGTGTGTGTGTGTGTGTGTGTGTGTGTGTGTGTGTGTGTGTGTGTGTGTGTGTGTGTGTGTGTGTGTGTGTGTGTGTGTGTTCACTGACAACTTCTGTATTTGCCGGAGTAGCGGCGCACATCTCCTCTCCTCTCCAGAGCGGATGACAGCTTCATAAACCTTTCCTCCATGACTATAATTGACCGAGTCCTTAGCTTCCTCTGCCTCCTTCAGTAATCCCAACATGGCTCTCAAGTGGCTCTAGGCTGTCTTTATGAGTGCCTGCTTACCCTGCGATTGCCTGGTGTGGGAAAAAGCAACGGTGGTACGAGGGGGTAATTTGTCGCAACCCAACAAAGAAATGTAACAATTAATCATGGGTTGAACGCCTAAGACTGGGGTAATTATGTTGATTAAGTGGCGAGCACAAGAGCAATTATCAGGCGTCATCGTGGGCTGTCACAGGCGTGACACAGGCCGCGATGTTGTAATAACTTGCCACTATCAGGTCTGTCTCCTCGTGCTAATGTTGTGTGGTCTGGTGGAGACAGAAAAGGCGTGGTTGTTGTAGAAAGACAGGTTCAAATCCCTGCCTTTTTCCCTGAGGTTATACTAACCAGCCAAAACATTAAAACCACTGACAGGTCAGTGAATAACATGGATTGTGTCGTTACAACGGCACCTGTCCAGGGGTGGGATGTATCAGGCAGCAGGTGAGCAGTCAGTTCTTGAAGTTGATGTGTTGGAAGCAGGAAAAATGGGCGAGCGTAAGGATCTGAGCGACTTTGACAAGGGCCAAATTGTGATGGCTGGACGACTGGGTGGGAGCATCTCCAAAACAGCAGGTCTTGCGGGGTGTTTCCGGTATGCAGTGGTCAGTGCCTACCAAAATTGGTCCAAAGAAGGGCAGCCGCTGTGCCAGTGACAGGGACATGGGCACCCAAGGCTAACTGATGCACATGGGGAGTGAAGGCTAGCATGTCTGATCCGAGCCCACAGAGGAGCTACTGTAGCTCAAACTGCTGAAATCAGAACACACGGTGCATCGCAGCTTGCTGTGTACGGGGCTGCGTAGCTGCAGACCGGTCAGAGTGCCCACGATGACCCCTGTCCACCGTGGAAAGTGCCTACAATGGGCATGTGGTCATCAGAACTGCACCATGGAGCAATGGAAGAAGGTGGCCTGGTGGGATGAATCATGTTTTCCTTTAGATCATGTGGATGGCCCGGTGCGTGTGCGTCGTTTACCTGGGGAAGAGATGGCACCAGGATGCACTATGGGAAGAAGCCAGTGGAGGTAGTGGGATACTCTGGACGATGTTCTGCTGGGAAACCTTTGGGTCCTGGCATTCATGTGGCTGTTACTTTGACAGGTACCACCTACCTAAACAGTGTTGCAGACCAGGTACACCCCTTCATGACAGTGGTATTCCCTGATGGCAGTGGCCTCTTTCAGCAGGATAACGCTCCCTGCCACACTGCAAAACTTGTTCAGGAATGGTTTGAGGAACATGACAAAGAGTTCAAGGTGTTGCTTTGGCCTCCAAATTCTCCAGCTCTCAGTCCAATCGAGCATCTGTGGGATGTGCTGGAAAAACAAGTCCAATCCATAGAGGCCCCACCTTGCAACTTACAGGAGTTACAGAATCTACTGCTAACGTCTTGGTGCCAGATACCAGAGGACACCTTCAGAGGTCTTGTGGGGTCTATGCCTCGATGGGTCGGAGACGGTTTGGCAGGATGAGGGGGACCTACTATGAAGAAGAAGAAAAAGATGTACAAATATAAATATATGTATATATAAATCAGTGGTGTCCAACCCTGCTCCCGGAGAGCTACCATCCTGCCGTTTTTCACTCCAACCCCTATTTAGCACACCTGATTCTGCTAATTACCTACCGACCAAGACCTTGATTAATTGAATCAGATGTGTTAAATCGGGGTTTGAGTGAAAACCGGCAGGAGGGTAGCTCTCCAGGAGCGGGGCTGGACACCACTGATATAAATCATAGCTATTAACAATGCCTTGATTGATTATAAAATAATCCAGGTGTGGCCCATTCAAATGAAGTGAAGATGCAGTTTGATTTGGTACTTTCATCCAACCTGTTTTAGGTTACCAGGAGTGGATGCCTGGTTAGACGTGTTGAACAAACCCTGAACTGTGGCAGTTTGAGCACATTGGTACCCACTCAGCTGAAATGAAAACGTTAATGTCTACACCACTAATTTCATTATCTTTCATCGGTGCCGGCGGGGTCCGCCATTCCCGCCAAGTAGTCAGATGTGATGGTGCGCACACAAGAAAAAACTCTGAATCGGTCACAAAAGAAGAAGAAGGAGGAGGAGGAGGAGGAGGAACCTGTGTGTGGAATGTGGAACAGCGAGCGACAGGCGCCAAGCTAGGCAGCTAAACATTAGCCAACATTTCCTCAGGTTTAAGTGTTTGGTAGGGCCTGGTGTGTTGCTCAGTATTGACATGTTTGATGACACTGTTGATCACAGCCACGTGGTCACACATGCGTGAAATTAACATGGGCGAATAGTCGCCTCCCGTTCACTCCCATTCTGTGGGAGAGAAGGGGCGAATAAAGCATTTACTTCCGGGGGGGCAAAGCAGATTCGCGAATGCGCCGGTCAAAGTTCACCAAATTTGAACTGCACGCGAAGCGAAGATGCGAATTCGCTTCGCCACCGGAAGCGAATGTCACCCCCCCCCCCTTTTTCTCCCCAACTGTACACGTCCAATTACCCAGCCATCCCGGTCTCTGCTCCACTCCCTCTGCCAGTCCGGGGAGGGCTGCAGACTACCACATGCTTCCTCCCATACATGTGGAGTCGCCAGCTGCTTCTTTTCACCTGACAGTGAGGAGTTTCGCCAGGGGGCCGTGGTGCATGGGAGGATCACGTCCCCCCCCCCCCCCCCAGTTCCCCCTCTCCCCTGAACAGGCGCCCCGACCGACCAGAGAAGGCACTAGTGCAGCGACCAGGACACATACCCGTATCCGGCTTCCCACCCGCAGAAACAGCCAGTTGTGTCTGTAGGGATGCCCGGCCAAGCCGGAGGTAACACAGGGATTCGATCCAGCGAGCCCCGTGTCGGTAGACAACGGAATAGATCACTATTCTACCCAGACACTCTTTTGGAAGTGAATATTTTATTCCCCCCTTTACTCGCACAGAATGGAAGTGAGCGGGATTCGCCAATGTTAATTCCGTGCATGTGTGACCGTAGCCTTATACCGAAATCTGTGACCTTTGAAAATTGTGACCTACGAGTGTTCATAACTGGTTGTCATGAACAAGTTCGTCTCAAATACAACTCTGCAACTGTGGTATTACAATGAACTATTGTGAATACCAAATGTCACCAAATCCACCATAACACGAGAAATTAAGGATCGCCGTTTGAATGTCTGTTTGACTACTATCGAGTTATCCTCAGCTCTTCTCGGCGTCATAGTGGGGGGGGGCTACCAGGCCCCAGAAAGGGGGGCGGAGCTTGGATCTAAAAGTTTGTTTTGGTTTGCACATTTTTATTTCTCACTAATTAGTGTCATAGCTTCAGTTAAAATGGGCTCAATACATCGGTTGACTTGAGGGACTTAAAGAAAATAATGGAGACTCTCCGAGGCCCCTCTCACCCCTTACAAAAGGTGCAAAATGGTTTAGTCCGCCCCTCACGAGTGTCTCCCAGTGCAGCTCATCTAGTCCTGTCGCGAGTGACTGCTGGTACAAACACAACACTGAGTCACGTCTTTCCCAAAGAAAGCAAAATCTGGGTTCCAGAAAAGAGAAGAAACAGAAGGAAAGGGAGAGAAGGCAGAACGACTCAATGACTTTGCAAACAAGAAGGTCCCGTCAGTGGGCATTTACTGTGGAATAAACATCATGGGTGTCAGCATCAGTACCTAAGGTGCGTCAGAGTTTGAAGTGATGCTGTACATTTTTTCAATCACTGCAAGATCGTTAAGTCAGGTTAAAACAGATGAATGTACTGTGATAGTAAATAATATACAGTATGCTAGAACTCAAAAAAGTGATGCATGAGAGACCAAAGAGGGAAGAGGCCCACAGAGACTGCTGATGTATAGGGCCCAGAGTTGTGTGCTACACCCCTGGCTCTTCTCTTCACACAGAGGGGCAGTTACCCGGTAAATTCTATGTATAGATGGAGGAAAGTAGCTCCTTTCAACACCGGTATGAAACTCCTTGTCATATTCTTTGTCCACCTATGCTCATCTGATGCGTGGAAATCTTCTCTTCCGACTTTTCAGTGAAAGAGTTTCACAAGCTCCAGTGAGTCTTTAAACAAAAGGTTTAAACTCAGATCTCGACTCACGAATTCCTTCCCTGTAAGCAACCAAACCTGGAAATACCACCCAGTTAATTAAGTTGATTGGCTCCGTCTGTCCTAAAAGGAGCCTTGCCTGCCAGTCAAACGTTGATGTTTCCGTCGTAACAAACCCCAGCATTGGCTTTTTTCCCCTCCGCTTTAAGCCGAGGGAAGGATCGACTTGACAGCGGTGCGTGTGATTGGACAAGTGTGCGGCCTGTAGCTGTCAATCAATCAGTGAAAAGTTGAGTATTTCTGACCTCCTCTCGCAGCGCTGTCCACCTCTGAAGCTGCCAGCCATGAAAATAATGGATGCTTAGGATAAAGACCCCTGACGTCAAGGGTGTAGAAGAGAGTTTTATATTGTGTGTGGGGAGAACCGAACCCTGTAGAGGGGTCCGGGGATGCTCCCCCGGAATTTTTTTTTAAAAAACTGTTTTAAACTGACATTTTACAACAGTTTTCAGCAAAGAAAAACATGTTTCCCAGCCATATGATAAGGCCTCCCCTGGAAGACTGTATTGATAATAAAGAGTATAGAACAGCGCAGGAAAGCAACATGCAACAAAGTGCAACACAACATGCATTTACCCTGCCTGTACTGCATACTGTACATGCTGTACTGCATGCTGTACATGCTGTACTGCATACTGTACATGCTGTAGAGTCAGGTGGCTGTACTGTATGCAACATTTTCATTTCTCATATTAAGCTTAACTAGCTAGCAAAGATACACAACAGCTTAGCAACACATTATGAAGTTACCAAACTACCAACACACAGTACTGTGAACGGAGTGTAAATACTATATAAAACGCAGTACTGTGAACGGAGTGTAAATACTACATAAAACACAGTACTGTGAACGGAGTATAAATACTATATAAAACACAGTACTGTGAACGGAGTGTAAATACTATATAAAACACAGTACTGTGAACGGAGTGTAAATACTATATAAAACGCAGTACTGTGAACGGAGTGTAAATACTACATAAAACACAGTACTGTGAATGGAGTATAAATACTATATAAAACACAGTACTGTGAACGGAGTGTAAATACTATATAAAACACAGTACTGTGAACGGAGTGTAAATACTATATAAAACACAGTACTGTGAACGGAGTATAAATACTATATAAAACACAGTACTGTGAACGGAGTATAAATACTATATAAAACACAGTATTCACAGTAAGGTGGGTGTGAGCCGTTGCCTAGTAACGTTGTAACCTTTAGAGTTTCTGTGCGTGTGACGTCACAGCGTCTCTGCTAGCTAAAGTTAGCCTTCCCGCTCACCGACTAGCGCTGACAGCAGCTAGCAGAAATACATTTACTTCATTAAATACGTAACTTTCAACCCCGGGTGTCGTCATAACCACACGTCTACCTTTTAAAAATGGGTAAGTACACTTTGTTTGTGAGGAGTTTTCGAACCTGTGAGTGATGGGGAACAGAGCAGGATTCATCGCCGCTGCCTTGAGAAGTTGTGAGCGCCGCTGCCACGTCACCGCCGCCACGTGTCAGCGGGCCGCCGCCAGTACCAAAGCCATGGGAAGGAGGGAGGGGGGTGTTGTGGTTAATAACTAATACTTTTACATATTGTGGGATGGGGATGACATGAACGCTGGCACATACAGGCAGCACATGTACAACGTTATATATACTGATGCTCATGTCTGGTAGTGGATGTTCCTGTTTATTGGGGGTGATTTTTGCCCCCCCCCACACACTGGGGGGGACTTGTCCCCTCTGCCCCCCCCCCCCGTTCTGACACCCTTGCCTGACATAATTATCCAAACCAGACAAAGATGCCCAGACCGCCGCTTTACAAGTGCAAAAGTGGTCTGAGATCTCTGCACACATACTCTCTCTGTCCAGCTGTCTGTCTGTCTCTCTCTGTCTTTCTCTCTCACTCTCTCTCCGTCTGTTTGTCTGTCTGTCTCTGTTGCTCTCTCTGTCTCTCTCTGTCTTTCTCTCTCGCTCTCTCTCTGTCTGTCTCTGTTGCTCTCTCTCTCTCTCTCTCTCTCTCTCTCTCTCTCTCTCTCTCTGTGTCTGTCTCTGTTGCTCTCTCTGTCTGTCTCTGTCTGTCTGTCTGTCTGTCTGTCTCTCTCTCTGTCTGTCTATCTGTCTGTCTCTCTCTGTTGCTCTCTCGCTCTCTGTCTCTCTCTCTGTCTGTCTATCTGTCTGTCCGTCTCTCTCTCTCTCTGTCTATCTGTCTGTCTGTCTCTGTTGCTCTCTCTCTCTCTCTGTCTGTCTGTCTGTCTGTCTCTGTTGCTCTCTCTCTCTGTCTGTCTGTCTCTGTCTCTCTCTCTGTCTGTCTGTCTATCTGTCTGTCTGTCTGTCTGTCTGTCTGTCTGTCTGTCTGTCTGTCTGTCTGTCTGTCTGTCTGTCTGTCTCTGTTGCTCTCTCTGTCTATCTGTCTGTCTGTCTGTCTGTCTGTCTGTCTGTCTGTCTGTCTGTCTGTCTGTCTCTGTTGCTCTCTCTGTCTGTCTGTCTGTCTGTCTGTCTGTCTGTCTCTGTCTGTCTGTCTCTGTCTCTGTTGCTCTCTCTGTCTGTCTGTCTGTCTCTCTCTCTGTCTGTCTGTCTGTCTGTCTGTCTGTCTGTCTGTCTGTCTGTCTGTCTCTGTTGCTCTCTCTGTCTGTCTGTCTGTCTGTCTCTGTCTGTCTGTCTGTCTCTGTCTCTCTCTCTGTCTGTCTCTGTCTCTCTCTCTGTCTGTCTGTCTGTCTGTCTCTGTTGCTCTCTCTGTCTGTCTGTCTGTCTCTGTCTGTCTGTCTGTCTCTGTCTCTCTCTCTGTCTGTCTGTCTGTCTGTCTGTCTCTCTCTCTGTCTGTCTGTCTGTCTGTCTGTCTGTCTGTCTGTCTGTCTCTGTTGCTCTCTCTGTCTGTCTGTCTGTCTGTCTCTGTCTGTCTGTCTCTGTCTCTCTCTCTGTCTGTCTCTGTCTCTCTCTCTGTCTGTCTGTCTGTCTGTCTCTGTTGCTCTCTCTGTCTGTCTGTCTGTCTCTGTCTCTCTCTCTGTCTGTCTCTGTCTCTCTCTCTGTCTGTCTGTCTGTCTGTCTGTCTGTCTCTGCGGTTGGAAACTGTCTCCAGGTGGCTGTGCTCTCGAGGAGGGCGAGGCAAGAGAAAGACAAATAGCGTGGGCTTTTTATCACCAAAGCACTCCTGGAAACAGACAATAGCCACACAGGCCTTATTTTAGTCACCGCCTTTTGTGTTCGCCATCCTCTTCAAGCCTCCCGCTCCCTCATTTTCTCGTTTTATTTTCTTGTGTTTTTTTTCTCCTTGGGTGCAGTTCTCTCTCTCTCTCTCTCTCTCTCTCTCTCTCTCTCTCTCTCTCTCTCTCTCTCTCTCTCTCTCTCTCTCTCTCTCTCTCTCTCAATTTGCCTCTTTCTCAATCGCAACCCTACTGTATGTGGAGCATGTTTGTTTTCACGCTTTCTCCTCTTGCTCTCAATCTCTCCCACCCTCTCATTTTTTCCACCCTCCCCTCCTCCATCCGCTGACTCGCTTTCCCTCGTCGTGTGTGTGTGTGTGTGTGTGTGTGTGTGTGTGTGTGTACATCCATCTATGGATGCAAGGCATGTATAACCTCAGGTAAGCTCAGTGAAGCAGCCTGACTAGCCTGTGTGTGTCTGTGGGAGGCTCTGGCTCATCTCCGCCTGCATCCCGCTAGCCTTAATCTGTGACAGACCATTTCATAATCACAGCCAAAGGGGGCTTCTTTCTCTCTCTCTCTCTCTCTCTCTCCCTCCTCCTCTTCCTCCTCGTCTTCTCCTTCCTCCTCTCCTCTCCCTTTCCTCTCCTCCCTCTTTTCTCTCTCTCTCTCTCTCTCTCTCTCTCTCTGTCTCCTAGAGTGCAATAATTCACAGGCATGTTGCCTCCCACAGGCGGATTAGCAGGCGCCGTGATCGTCCTCCATAATTGCCGCACAATAGAGCCCATACGTGCTGCCGCCACAGCCCCGCCATAGGGCACAATGGATCTGCAACGTCCCCCCCCCCAACACACACACACACACACACACACATCCTCCACCACCCGATACTAAACAACCCAGGACAAAATGGACCCCCTCCTAGCCCCCCACCCCCAACCCTCACCCCACCCCCAACACCTGCAATCCAAGCAGGCGAGCAAGGGCCCGGGTCCTCCACAGCCACCCATTGTGGAGTAAAATAGAAATCTGGTGCATCCATGATGGCCGACAGTGGAGAGCTTGAACACAGTTGCCTTTTTTCATCGGCAAATAGTTTGAATGGTGCTCAAGGTTGGAACGCTTCATTACTGTGCGTGTCCTTTCAGCGGGTCGTCGTCTGACTGTCGAAAGCAGGTTGAGCATCCTCTCAACACGCAGCAGTCATCAATACTGTCATTATTTCACTATCACAATATGGTGTGTGTGTGTGTTTGTAAGGTGGAGAGACAGAACGATGGAGGACAGAAAACGACAGTGAGCGAGGGAGCGTTGTCCTTCCTGCAACCATACTGTGGATGCTGAAGTTTTGAAAAACAAAGAAGAAGAAAAAAACACGTCTTTTCTCTGATCTGCATGCCTCATCTGGAAAATCCTAGGTACACACACACACACACACACACACACACACACACACGCACACATGTGCGCATGCTGCACATGCCTAATGTTTGTTCCTAAATCATTGCACGAGCCCAGTCAATTACAGTGCTCCAGTGTGCGACATTAACATATTGTAAAAAAGGAACAAACGTCTTATGATTCATTTTCATTGTGGGAATAATAGCTGAGCCGATTAGCAGCATTGTTGCCGTTGGAGAGGCAAAACATCATTACGCTGCTCAGTCTGTTTGAGTAATTAAACCATTTGGGAGAATCATCTCGTGTCTCTGATGATTCAGTCAAAAAAAAAAAACCAAAAAAAAGAACCAAAAAAAAAACAAACCAGATTCTGCTGTCGAATGCTGCTGATATATGTTAGGTTACATTTATGTATTAGCTTTAAAGAAGGCTTAGCGTGTGAGGCTGTGCACAACTGCTCTGGTAACGGAATGTCAAATAGGATCCATCGCTCCATTCCAATGCATTTCATATAATACTATAATGGGAGGCGAGGATTTATGCCGCATTAGTTTCAAGCTCCATCAGATTTGGAGCCATAAATCCATCCTATATCCTCCAAGTTTTCCTCTAACATTTTCTGGACGCTTAATTTAATTTTCTCCGAAAGTGCCAAGTGACTGCCGTTCTTTTGGTGTCAGGTGAAAGAAATAATTTGCGCGTAATTTATGCCTAAACTGTGGAAATCCGGGGGGGAATTACACGCTTTCTGCTACATCACATAAACACACCAGATCTGCGTTTTGCTCTGTTGTAGAAAAACACACAATTAGGTTGATTTTCAAAGTATTCAGTTCGAATACCTGTGGCCACAGTATTTGATGGGATTCATCAGGCTGTACGCGTACCGGTTCTACAGCTCAGTAGCATTTATACCCATGAAAAAACAACTTTACAAGGCACATACATTTATTGTAATGATTTTAGATATGGTCGGCCCTGTGTGGTGGCCTGGCGGCCTGTGCAGGGTGTCTCCCCACCTGCCGCCCAATGACTGCTGGGATAGGCTCCAGCATCCCCATGACCCTGAGAGCAGGATAGGCGGTTCAGAAAATGGATGGATGGATGGATCTGAGTCAAAATCTTTGAATTTCACAGGTATATATACACTTGTGCTCATTAAACTGTGTCTATTACAGGGCGTCCAGGTAGTGTAGTGGTCTATTCTGTTGCCTACCAACACGGGGATCGCCGGTTCGAATCTCCGTGTTACCTCCGGCTTGGTTGGGTGTCCCTACAGACACGATTGGCCGTGTCCACGGGTGGGAAGCCGGATGTGGGTATGTGTCCTGGTCGCTGCACTAGCACCTCCTCTGGTCGGTCGGGGCACCTGTTTGGGGGGGAGGGGGGAACTGGGAAGAATACCCCCAGATAGCAAAATTGCTGTGGCCCGGACCCGTCCCACTCCCGACACTTCATCCGACCCACATACCACGTGGAATGATGGCACTTGGGCGGTCCACTCCTCTTTGCCAGATCTTGGCCAGAACCAAGCCATAGCAATGCCACATGTGCCACATATTTGCCAAAGGTGGCCATATTTGTGTTGTGATATTTGGGCCATATTCACCATTTACCACACGGGCCACTTCAGGGTCACATCCATTTTGTCACGGCCAGAAGAAGGCCATCAGTGCCGCATCATTGCCTGAAGTGGCCCACATCCGGATGCTGTCTGGGGTGTGATCCTCCCACGCGCTACGCCCCCCTGGTGAAACTCCTCACTGTCAGGTGAAAAGAAGCGGCTGGTGACTCCACATGCATCAGAGGAGGCATGTGGTAGTCTGAAGCCCTCCTCAGATCGGCAGAGGGGGTGGAGCAACAACCGGGACGGCTCGGATGAGTGGGGTAATTGGTCGGATACAATAGGGGGGAAATTCAAAAACTAAATGTATCTATTATAAAGTAACACAACTCTGTACACGTCATTACCATTTTTACGAATTTCCAGTCGTGATCTCATCGCAGCGCCTCTCCTGGAAGCTGAGCCTGTATGTGAAGCACAAACACATTGACCCTTGTTCAGCTTCCTCTCTTCCTTCTCATCACCTTCTATTTTTCCACCTCAGCTCAAGCCGACGGCGTGGTAATCCCTCCCAAGGCAGGGTGGAATGAGTGACACAGGACGGGCTGCCACTGAAGCAGGCACGGCTGACCGTGCATACGATGTCTCCTGGATTCTGTCCCCGCTGTGGCTTAAAGACAGACCCAGAATGATCAAGAGATTCTGCAAAGCCCCGTACCTCGGCATGCTGCAATGTGGCACTGTGTGGGCCCACACACACACACACACACACACACACACAAACACACAAACACACACACACACACACACACAAACACACAAACACACACACTAATAGCAGATGAAAAAGAGGTGCATTAAAAAAGCGGTGCATTTCATATAGGGTAGTAGATGATTGAGGGCATATTGGGCACATTTTTTTCTTACGAAACACCAACTCACCTCATGATGGTATACTGGAAACTCTTCTCATGATGGTATACTGGAAACTCTTCTCATGATGGCATACTGGAAACTCTTCTCATGATGGTATACTGGAAACTCTTCTCATGATGGTATACTGGAAACTCTTCTCATGATGGCATACTGGAAACTCTTCTCATGATGGCATATTGGAAACTCTTCTCATGATGGCATACTGGAAACTCTTCTCAAGAAGGCATACTGGAAACTCTTCTCATGATGGCATACTGGAAACTCTTCTCATGATGACATACTGGAAACTCTTCTCATGATGGCATACTGGAAACTCTTCTCATGATGGTATACTGGAAACTCTTCTCATGATGGCATACTGGACACTCTTCTCATGATGGCATACTGGAAACTCTTCTCATGATGGCATATTGGAAACTCTTCTCATGATGGCATACTGGAAACTCTTCTCATGATGGTATACTGGAAACTCTTCTCATGATGGCATACCGGAAACTCTTCTCATGATGGCATACTGGAAACTCTTCTCATGATGGCATATTGGAAACTCTTCTCATGATGGAACACTGGAAACTCTTCTCATGCTGGTATACTGGAAACTCCTCTCATGATGGTATACTGGAAATTCTTCTCATGATGGTATACTGGAAACTTCTCATGGTGGCATACTGGAAACGCTTCTCATGATGGCATACTGGAAACTCTTCTCATGATGGTATACTGGAAACTCTTCTCATGATGGCATACTGGAAACTCTTCTCATGATGGCATACTGGAAACTATTCTCATGGTGGCATACTGGAAACTTCTAATGATGGCATACTGGAAACTCTTCTCATGATGGTATACTGGAAACTCTTCTCATGATGGCATACTGGAAACTCTTCTCATGTTGGCATACTGGAAACTCTTCTCATGATGGCATACTGGAAACTCTTCTCATGATGGCATACTGGAAACTATTCTCATGGTGGCATACTGGAAACTCTTCTCATGATGGCATACTGGAAACTCTTCTCATGCTGGTATACTGGAAACTCCTCTCATGATGGCATACTGGAAACTCTTCTCATGATGGCATACTGGAAACTTCTAATGATGGCATACTGGAAACTCTTCTCATGATGGCATACTGGAAACTCTTCTCATGCTGGTATACTGGAAACTCCTCTCATGATGGCATACTGGAAACTCCTCTCATGATGGCATACTGGAAACTCTTCTCATGATGGCATACTGGAAACTTCTAATGATGGCATACTGGAAACTCTTCTCATGATGGCATACTGGAAACTCTTCTCATGGTGGCGTACTGGAAACTCTTCTCATGATGGCATACTGGAAACTTCTAATGATGGCATACTGGAAACTCTTCTCATGATGGCATACTGGAAACTCTTCTCATGGTGGCATACTGGAAACTTCTCATGAGGGCATACTGGAAACTCTTCTCATGATGGCGTACTGGAAACTCTTCTCATGATGGCATACTGGAAAATGACCTCATCAAATAAATCTAAGTCTAAAACAACACAACTCAATTATCTCCAATCATTAACAGGATGACTACATGGGCAATTATCACAGGCAAAGAAAATTGAAGAATTTACCAAAAAAGAAAAAAAAAGGGTGTGGGCGTCTGGGTGGCGTGGTGATCTATTCCTAAACTCTACCAACACTACAGACACAATTGGCCGTGCCTGTGGGTGGGAAGCCGGATGTGGGTATGTGTCTTGGTCGCTGCAGTAGCACCTTCTCTGGTCAGTCGGGGCGCCTGTTCGGGGGGCTTGGGGAACTGTGGGGGAGTAGCGTGATCCTCTCACGGGCTACGTCCATCCATCCATCCATTATCCGAACCGCTTATCCCGCTCTCAGGGTCGCGAGGATGGTGGAACATTTCCCAGCAGTCAATGGGCGGCAGGGGGGAGACACCCTGGACAGGCCGCCAGGCCATCACACAGGGGCAACACATACACACACACACATTCTCTGGCTTAAACACACAGGACTTCATTAAAGGCATGACTACACCATCATGCCTGATGCACGTAATCCACATGCACGTCCACTCCCCGTTCAAGTCCAAAGAGGCTTGTTAACTTCGCACCTCTGTGGAGGGAGATGCCGAGACGCACACACACACAGATGCAGCCAGATGAACATGCACATGTGCCATGTGAATTTGTGTGCAAAGGCACATACCCATATTTGAGGTCACATACCTCCTATGCGTACACCGTGGATGTATAAATAGATCTGAGCTCCTGATGCGGCGGCACCTTTGTTCAAACAGGCACAGAGGGGTGTCTCATGGTGCAGCCACCAGCAGGTCTTTCCATCGTTGCCGTGTGTTTGATAGTTTTCTCATTTTCATCTCAGCAGGGCGGGCCGAGCATCTCAATTTGAACACTTTAATATACACATGAGCAGATCGAGGTACGAGACGCGGCAGGGTGGCCGGGTCACACACCTAAATGACCCCTGGAGTGTAGGAAGGGCAGCCCTAATAGTTAGCCTGAGAAGTGCTGCCTGTCCA
Source organism: Lampris incognitus (assembly GCF_029633865.1). Classification (NCBI taxonomy): domain Eukaryota; kingdom Metazoa; phylum Chordata; class Actinopteri; order Lampriformes; family Lampridae; genus Lampris; species Lampris incognitus. Next base: position 6,734,950 of record NC_079219.1, on the reverse strand, counting down.
AAAACCATTTACAAAAGGAAAACCATCCGGCTTGGTCGGGCGTCCCTACAGACACAGTTGGGGAGTCTGCAGGTGGGAAGCCGGATGTGGGTATGTGTCCTGGTCGCTGCACTAGCGCCTCCTCTGGTTGGTCGGGCTGCCTGTTCGGGGGGGAGGGGGAACTGGGGGGGAATAGCGTGATTCTCCCACGCGCTACGTCCCCCCTGGTGAAACTCCTCACTGTCAGGTGAAAAGAAGCGGCTGGTGACTCCACATGTATGGGAGGAGGCATGTGGTAGTCTGCAGCCCTCCCCGGATCGGCAGAGGGGGTGGAGCAGAGACCGGGACAGCTCAGAAAATAGGGTAATTGGCCAAGTGCAGTTGAGGAGAAAAAGGGGGGGAAATCCCCCCCCTTTTGGGGGGGGGGTGAGAGGTTTGCAGGGGAAAGTGTTAATTATGCAGGTTCTAAGGGCTGAAAACGTTGGTAGTGTTGTGTTATTGTCTTATTTGTGTCCCTCCTCTCTCTCTCTTGTCTCTCACCCGCCGGTCCTCCCTCTCTTCCCTCCCTCTCTCCATGTCAGCCCCCTGATTTATGGCTCTGTTTAAGCGAAGGCCACACGTCTCTCCCGACGCCGCTATTTGTTTCAACTCTGCCCCCCCCCCACCCCCATCGCCTCTGAAGGCAACCAGGAACCAACAAAAAATTAACCCCTGGCTCCGACGTGGTAGAAAAGTGTGTTTTACAGCCCTTCCCCGGGTTCAGGCTGATTTGGGGGACCCGACACGGGTGCACGGCGACTCCACTATTGTTCTGTCAGCACGTTGGGCTGGGCTGGGCTGGGCAGGCCCTCTGCCGCGGCGGCGAGGAGCACGGCGGAGATGTAGAAAAATGACACGCCACCGCGGTGCCATTAATAACGCTCAGAGGCAAGGTTGTCTTGACGTGGGGAAAAATGGCCGACGTCACACAAGGCCCTTTTATCAGCCTAATTTCATAAGAGGATTTCATGTCCCGGCAGGGAAAAGTGGCTATTTTTCCTCTTCTTTTATCTTGTAAACAGCCATTACTTGGAGACGCACACAGGCCTCCTCTGGCAGTAAGTGGAAATGAATTTCGGGACCGCGCTATCTTTTCATATCAACCGCTCTCGTATAGGTTCTGACATAATTGTGACATCAGACCGGCTTCGCTTTCTTCTTTCCATCAGTTCCAACTGCGCCACAATTCATTACATTTTCTTGATGAGACTATTTTTTCCCCCTCAGGTATCGGTGATGCCGAAAATTAGTCCCCGTGGATTCTGACCAGGAAACTAAAGCAGTTGTTTGATAAATCAGGGAGGCAGTAGGCACCACAATAACATGGACTGTAAAGCGTCTGAGAGGGACGCGTCCGGGTTCGCTCTGAGGACTGTGGCGGCGCTTGAACCGCATTACGCTGTGCTGTATTTGTGGCGGGCGGGCTGGCTGGCACGCAGGAGGCTTTTGTTTACCCTGGTAAACTGCCCGCCGTGTCTAGCGGGAATTTCCTTTTGGGAGGAAGCACCGCCGAAACCAGTACCAGCACAGCGAGAGGTGGGATGTGTGTGTGTGTGTGTGTGGGGGGGGGGTGCATCCGCCGGGACCTGATGCCAGGAGTAAGGTGGCCCTCCCCCGGGACCGCGGGAGAGGAAGGGCTCGAGACAACAACAGGGAGGAGGGGGGACGGGAGACAAAAGCGAAAGTGAAAGCAGAGGACAAAACAGACGGATAAAAAACGTTAAAAAAAAAAAATGTTTGAAAAACCAACGTGTCTGTAGAAGGCTGAGTGACCAGCGTGGCGCCGTCTTTACTTGTCAAGCATATTGATGAACCAATTAATATGCGAAAAGTGGGTCTTGACTGTGAATGGTAAAGCGAGGGATGCATACACTTACGGAAAAGAAAGACGGTACACTTATGGTGTATTTTAAAATATACTCAAGTATAAAAACAATACTAAGTCTGGGGAACTAAAAATGTACAGGATAAGTACAGAGCATAAAATATTCCTCAAGTCCAAGTTTCCTTTATAGTACAAGTACACCGGCCTATGTTGTTGTCCCTACCTTCTGCAAAGGTATGAAGTATTCATCCAGTCTGGAAGTACCGGTACAGTCGGGCTAGACGGCTCTCGAGCTGCCCATTTGTGAGCGTTAAATGGAAAAAACACCCGCTTATTCTTATTTCAAAAGAAGGACTGAAGTAAAGCGGTCTTTTCTGAGGGTCAAACAGACCAGTACACTTTTAAAACGCAGGGTGTTCTACTCTCTCCGCTCTCGCTTCTCAAACAGAGATGGCCGGAGGATGACGTGATCCCCTTGCAGTGCTGGAGAACGCGCGGCGCTGATTCAAGGCCTCGGCCGTGCCTGGGGCTGAAGTAGAAGGCATGCCCCAGCTCAGGTGTGCTCGCTGTGGACGCAGGGCACTGCCAGGGCGGGTTAGTCTGCTGGCTGGATGTGAAGTGACAGAACAGCCTGCAGGGACCGGCGGACAGGTGGGCGCCAAGGGCCACACAGTGAACCTGTAGTACCGAGTGTGGGTTTGTGTGTGTGTGTGTGTGTGTGTGTGTGGTGCGGGGGCATAGCAGTAATGAGTCACAGCTCAAGTCGAAAATGATGAACTGATGGTCAATCGACATCCATCCCCATCAGTTTCCTTTTTCGTGACAGAACAAAGAAATTCCTTAAGTTGGGATGGAAAGTGTAACCCTAATAATCTCTGACGTTATCTGTTATTTTAATCGTCTTTCATTTTGAACTCTCTTTCCACTTAAAATATGAGTATTAAGGGTACAATTCAGTTTTTCAATTTGTCTGTTTTTAGGAGTTCCCACTTGCTCAGTTTCTCTCAGCCTTCTTTTTATGATGCTCACGTCATCGGACACCATTTACATACAGCCAATCAGATCAACCATCAAATTAATAAGCCCCGCCCACCCGTAAAGCCAATCCTTCCTTGCGCTTGTGTATCGCTTCGGCAGCACATGTACTATACTACTATTACTTGTCACTCAAAGGACAGCTCATGAATATTAATGTTGACTAGACCACACCCCCACAGCGCTTGACAGAGTTATTAAGGTATAAAAAATGCAATATTAGTCATTTTAAAATGAAAAAAGGTTGATGAATGTTTAATTACGCTGTGTTGAGAATGTGATTACTGATTTCAGCCCAGCTTTGAATGAATCATCACCTGAATTCAAAGCACTTTATCCGTAAGGTAAAGGAGATCGCACCACTTGGACTTGGTTCAGTTGGTGCAGACACAACAATCAACCAGAGTCGGTGTAAAAGTCAGACTCCCTAATGAAGGTTGAAAGACAGAGTAATATAAGACAATCATGCAATTAGGTCATTTTTCTGATTTAAATGAAGTCAAATCTCAATAGTTTTTTTTTTTTTTTTTTTCATTAGTTGCAAACCCCTGAAGGCGTTATGGGCGGGCCTTGGGGGTCTCGGCCATCCAATAAGGTCCCTGTGCCCCCTCAGCCGAATTCTCTCCCTGACAACAAAAATAAAACCGAGATACTTTTACAGCTGGAAGTAAAATTAAGTCTTGCTATTTGGTAATGGAAGAATTAACGCCGCAATGCAAAATAAAGCACAAAACAGTGGTAGTTTGCATATTAAAGGAAAGCATTTCTGCCTAAAAATTAGTGCTGCACGATTAATCCAATCGCCATCGCGGTGACAGCCTGTGCAATTATATAACCGCAAACGGCTGCGCTTTGATTCAATATTGTGGCGAATTCTGGGGGGGGGGGCAGTCTGGGAGACCGTCGCCACAGCCGGGACGCGAACCCGTATCTCCCGCACCGCGGGAGACACCCGACTGGTTAACGTTGTCGCTTGCGGAGCGGGGGGCACGGGTTCGCGTCCCGGCTGTGGCGACGGTCTCCCAGACGGCCCCCCCGAACTCCCTACAATATTTCACACGCGCATATTAAAATGTGCGCGTGTGAACGTCTGTTTAAACCGTGTGCAGTCTGCATATCTGTGCCCATAATTAAGAGATGGCCAATCAGTCTCTGTGATCGTAAACGTGCTAACGTACCCCTGTCATTTGCTTTGTGCAGGGGCTGAAGAGCACGTGTCGCTACCGACCGGAGGATTCTGGTTCTTGTTATTTTAACTTTGTCAGGTATGTTTTATATATGTTAATGTATTGACCGCAACATTGTCGGCTTTTTGTGTTATACGTTGACCGTGTTATATATTGACCGGAGGGTTTTGCCTTTTTATTTCAACCTTGTCAGATTAAACGGAGATTCCCTCCAAAGAGATCCTGGTCTGGGCCGGTTCTTCAGACACAACGAGACACCACCGCCGACACCAGCTCAGCGACGCTGCGCAGAAAGAGGTCCTGGTTCTGCCGGTGAGTGACTTGTCCTGGTTCTGCCGGTGAGTGACTTGTCCTGGTTCTGCCGGTGAGTGACTTGTCCTGGTTCTGCCGGTGAGTGACTTGTCCTGGTTCTGCCGGTGAGTGACTCGTACTGGTTCTGCCAGTGAGTGACTCGTCCTGGTTCTGCCGGTGAGTGACTCGTCCTGGTTCTGCCGGTGAGTGACTCACAGGAGACGAACGAACTGTTCACTTTATTTAGCAACAACTAGCCTCCATCGCATGCGTAGTGTCCATCCAACTTCCTGTCCTCGCTCCGCTGGGGTGGAGGCTAGTTCCCATAGACCACTACACTTCCGCGTTCGAACGTTAGAGCGGGGGGGGGGCGCTAGAGGGGGATAGAAGCCGGCAAGTTTGAACACGGTTTAAATGGCTAACTACGTCGCTACGTTGGCTCCTGCGGACAAGAACCGATATTTGGGAAAAATTTGCAGTATCGGTGGCCAGGGTCCTTTCAAGGGACAGTAGTCCGGGTGCATGGGGTCCTTTGCATTACACCCTGAAATGATAAAAGGCAAAAATTAAATCACACATCACGACCTAGAGCAGCCATGGGGAAAAGACATAGGAACTAGGCTACATTTTCAACAAATGTTTGCATTTTATTCAATTATTACTTTTTACTGGATTCCACATGACTGCATACAATGATGCATGATACACTACTCAATAAGGATGACCATGATAATGTGATAACAATGTTTGCATTTTAACTGGGTAAGGGACACCGGGGTAGTGACCCCTTGTTTCTAGGAAAGATAAACAAAATTGAGCATGTGACCAAATATTCAGGGGGGAGGGACCATTTATGATGTTTAATGGATAAAAATACATATGGGTTTGAAGAATGTGATCCCATTCAGACAGGTTTAGCTAACTGTGGAATTCCATATAGCCACCGGCTCAACCTGCGCCAGACCAAAGTGTTCCAGGGAGGGAGGGAGAGGGGAAGGGGAGGAGGTGAGGGAGGGGCCAGAGCGGGTCTTAGAAAATATGAGTGGAGGAGGGAAGGCAAGGGGAGGGGAAGAGGGAGATGAATCAACCTACCCCGCAACTGAGTTTCACATCTAGCTGCTACAGTGTAGCTGAAGGGAGTCTGGCGAGGGAGACTACAGTGTAGCTAACATTATGCGGGTTGTAGCCTAGCTAACTCGGCTACATCTCGTTCAGTGTAGCTAGCCTATTACACTGACTAAATTCGTTTTCCCATCTGGGCCCACTGATCTATTGGCATGCTAACTTGACATTTTGGTGATTATAAAATGTAGAATAGACGTAACCCATTATTAGCTGGTTAAACTAGCTAACATTACCAGTGATGAAGTGCAGACCGCAGACGTAAACATGTTTGCTGTCAGGACCCCAAAGTTGTCCATCCTTGTCTTCCCTTCTGATCGCCTGGAGCCATTTCAGTCGTTGTTCTCCCTCCTTCTGCCTTTTAGGCAATACAAAAAAACCAATATTTGGGTTGTTTTTCTTGCTAACAGTACAGTCCACCACACAGCAACTTTTGGGCATCGTAGCTACAGCTAGGCTGCCTATCTAATACAGTGCGGCTTGGCGGCTTGGGTTTTCTATCCCCCTCTCCTGGTGTCCTGTTGTCAAGGTACCCGGAAGTGTTCCGGTGGTCTATCGATGCAGAGAATGGAAATGGAGTAGAGAACGGTCAACTGAGCATGCGCGAAATGCCTCTACCACACCTCCACACGCCCCGCGTAGCATCCAGGCGCTAGGATTCTAGCAAGACCCGCCCCTACTCTGCGTCTGATTAGCTAACTTTAACCCTAACCCCGCCCTAACCCTAACCTACCCAAACAATGGAGGCAACGAGTACTTGCGCATGCTCAGTTCACCGTTCTCTGCATCGATGGGAAGTAGCCTCTACCCTTTGCTGGTTGTTCGTCTGTCGTCTTTTTCTTCTTTCTCGGTGTTTATTGGCGGCTGGCAGACATCGACTCGATGCATTACCGCCACCAGCTGGTGTGGAGTGTGAATCAACGTCAAGTCAAGTCAAGTCAATTCTATTTGTATAGCCCAATATCACAAATTACAAATATGCCTTAGTGGGCTTAACAGCAACACAACATCCTGTCCTTGGACCCTGTCATTGGATAAGGAACAACTCCCTCAAAAAAGACCAACCCTTTAACAGGGAGAAAAATAGGAAGAAACCTCAGGGAGAGCAACAGAGGAGGGACCTCTCTCCCAAGACGGACAATGGCTTATTTACGCTACCCCCCCCCCAAAAAAACCTTTAATTAATTAATTAATTAAACTGGTTACTCTAAGAAACTGAAACAAGATTTTATAACACTCAGCTGGATTCTTCTGTAAAATATCTACTAAATCAAATTGTATTTTTATTTTTCTGAGATTTTGAGTCAGACGCCTTCTTGCTGCCTCATATTTCTGACAACATAGCATAACATGCTCTATTGTTTCTGCTTGCCCACAGTAGTCACGTCTGCCTGGATTGTGTTTGCCTATTTTGAAAAGTGTACTTTTTGGTCCAGTGTGTCCAAATCTGAGTCTTGAAATTATTTTCTCATCTCTCCTGTTCCTTCCTGCGCACCTCTTTTTCTTCTGTCCTCTTATGGCAGTTTTTTGTCCGCTGTCCATCGTCACACAGCGCCACCCGGTGGCGATGGAATGCAGTGTCTACAAGCGCAACAGTACTGTGCGAAACAATGCAAAATGAAAGTCGTTACATGTCGCGGCAACACGACAAATTTGTATTATTTGTATATGTATAAATTTGTTTATTATATCGCAATATTGTCGACAATAATCGCAATATGACTTTTTCCAGCAAATCGTGCAGCGCCACTAAAAGTAACCCCCTGCCTTGGTAGTTAGAAACAGCTACCATATCCACATGGCATGACCAGCCAATCAGTTATATTACAAGGTTATGTAGAGACGTGAGGTGGGCGGCACTAATGTGGACATTTTCTTGGCGGTAAACAAAGCGACAACTTGGCGAGCTGTTCCCGTGGTGAGTTCATAAATCCACGAGTGCACCTTGGGAAAATGTCTCTCCTGGTTTGTACACGGTGCTATTTAAGAGTGGTATTGTTTGCACTTTTGTAATTGTGCCTCCGTTTCTGGATGAGCATGCAATATGGCGGTATAATTATGCATGCCGGCTCTTGATGTGGCCTGAAGCGTGTTGTATATTGTATGATTTGTTGTGCAACCTGTGTAGATTTCCTCTTGCAGTACCGTATTAAATGCACAATATTTAACGGATTTCCCCCTGAGCATCTTAGTTTATAACCTCTGGTTTTGTGGACGTAGTGCGTGTGTGCCTGTGCACATAAGTGACAGTATGTATGTATGTACGCCCCTCTGTCATAGTTTATTTCTTTCAGGAAACATGATAATATTAATTATACACTTAATGAAACGCTATGTGAGCTGAACAAAATGCCCCCTGTCAGGTGGTTGCCTGTCCCATACTTCTTTTTTTTCCTCCCCAATCGTACCCGGCCAATTACCCCACTCCTCTGAGCCGCCCTGGTCACTGCTCCGCCCCCTCTGCCGATCCAGGGAGGGCTGCAGACTACCACATGCCTCCTCCCAGACATGTGGAGTCGCCAGCCGCATGTTTTCACCTGACAGTGAGGAGTTTCGCCAGGGGGACGTAGCGCGTGGAACGGCCAGAGGAGGCGCTAGTGCAGCGACCAGGACACATACCCACATCCGGCTTCCCACCCGCAGACACGGACAAGTTTGTCTGCAGGGACCCCCGACCAAGCTGGAGGTAACGTGGGGATTCGAACCGCCGCTCCCCGTGTTGGTAGGCGACGGAAGCCTGTCCCATACTTGTGCTGCGGCGCCGACCCCGCACTGTGCAGTTTGGAGGCGTCCCAGTATTTCGGAAGGAGCTGGCTGAAATGTCAGTGGTAAGATAATGGCAGTGTGTGTGTATGTGTGGGGTGGGGTGGGGTGGGGTGTGGGGGGGCGTAAAGTTCAGCGGCCTAATGCCTTCTTAAGGTGAGCCATTTCGGCACGCCGCTGCATTTGTATACGTCTGCGTATTTATCCGCGG